>NC_088406.1:60189221-60249221 GCF_034236695.1 Oncorhynchus nerka
ATTTGTCACAGCCCATTGTCCTTGGAATTTAACAGGAGTGAGATGATAAGGGTTGGGAAAGATGGACGGGGTCCATGAACCAGGGAACCCTAGGAGCTGGGAGTGTGGGGACCTCCTATGTTACGCTGTCCGTCTCTAAGTGGCAACAGATAAAATCTGTACTCACACTGGAGTCCTCAAACAACCGTGATGAAAGAGACACGGCAGGCAGCATTCAGTGTTATCAAATGCAGATTTACTTGATAGAGTTTGGTTGGACTCTTTTCAGATCAATGGACAAGGAAATAAAAGCTAGGATATATCAATGCAAAGAGCTTAATCACAGTGTGTGAATTGTAAAGTCCCTGACTAAAGCCCTTCCCCCCCGATTGCTCAGTTTGGCCTTGCGGCCAGCTCTAGGAAGAGTCTTGCTGGTTCCAAACTTCTTCCATTTAAGGACATGGAGGCCACTGTGGTCTTGGGGTCCTTCAAAGCTGCAGACCTTTTTCGGTGCCCTTCCCCAGATCTGTGGCTCAACACAATTCTGTCTTGGAGCTCTACAGACAATTCCTTCAACCTCATGGCTTGGTTTTGGCTCTGACATGCACTGTCAACTGTGGGACCTTATATAGACAAGTGTGTGCCTTTCCAAATCATGTCCAATCAATTGAATTTACCACAATCAACAATCAAGTTGTAGAAACATCTCAAGGATGATCCATGGAAACAGGATGCACCTGAGCGCAATTTCGAATCTCAAGTGTCTGAATACTTATATAAATAAGATATTTCTGTTTTTATATTTACAAACCTGTTTTCGCTTTGTCATTATGGGGTATTGTGTGTAGATTGCTGAGGATTTTTAAAAATGTAATCAATTTTAGAATAAGGCTGTAACATAATAAAATGTAAAAATAATGGGTCTGAATACTTTCCGAAGGCACTGTACACCATATTCAAATGAGGCACTATAAACTGTACAGCTGCATAAGTTACCATTACATGTGTGAATAAGTGTGTATAATCACTGCATATAATAACATTGGTTCGATCACAAATCATACATCTTATCATTATTATTATGGCATCTGCATTGTTATGTAATTATGCAGCATCAGCCCCATTGGTTCAGCCAGGAGTTTGGCACATTTCTCAGCTGGAGGGATAGAATGCATATAGAACATCCTTTCAATCATTAGTGGAATATTAATCAGCAATAATGAGGGAGACTGAATTCTACAAGAAGAGAAGAAGCAGATATTGTAGATGGTTTCAATTTATTACTGGGAGGGTGAGAGAGAGAGAGCGAGAGAGAGATTCTGAGCTTCAATAAAGCCCCGGTTTTAAGCCCGGCCCCTTTTGAATATGGAAATGTTTCAAACACTGAGAAAAATCGAGCAAGAGAGAGAGAGAGAGAGAGAGAGAGAGAGAGAGAGAGAGAGAGAGAGAGAAAGAAATTGAGCGAGAGCGAGAGAGAGAAGAAGGTGGAGGGTAGAGAGAGAGAGAGAGAGAGAGAGAGTGGGGCCAGTCTGAATTGTGAGTGGCTTACGACACTCAGTGAACAGACGGTGCCTCTGCATGCTCTGCCAGTACACTAGTCTGCTGCAAGCGAGGGATCGAAGTGAAGAGTGCTCTGCCTCTCCTCTCCATCCCTGTCACACACCGCCTCTGCCTCCCTACTAGCAGCCTCCTCAGCCTCTCAGTCTTCCAGCCTCCACCAGCAAACTCCCTCCAGCCGACCAGGGAAAAACACCACTAACAACACAAGTGGATATGAACAGAACCCAAAAGACAGGAGGACGCAGGAGTCAAGGGGCTTCTCACAGGAGATAAGAGGGGATCTAAAAGAAGGATACTAAAAAGAAAGTAGAAAAAAACTAAGGGGAAAACAGAGAGAGAGAGAGAGAGAAGAGAATGAGAGAGACCCTGGCATTACCCATCCTTATCCTTCCAATACATATTTTCTGAAGCGCACCGGTCGGTCACTAAAATAATAATGACAGAGTTGACTGGATTTAAGCCGTGCAGGTCAGCGATCGCTTCAAGTGACGGACGGTAATTTGTGTTGACAGATCTGCCCCCAGTCGTTATCGAGAGAGAGTTTTGAGTTAGTCTTTTCCTCTCCTTTCTTGGTTGGCTTGGTTTTTTCTCTGGTCTCCTCTTCGGATCATCGCAGCAGTAGTGACTGCAGAGGAGCAGGAGGGAGAGAGAGAGAGAGAGAGCGAGGAGGCACGGCACTCATGCATGCAGCCGAGCAGGAAACTTGCACTTCCTAACCAGCATCCACTTGGATTCCTTGGGTCTTTTCTGGCTTCTTTCACACGAGGAGAACTAAGACATTGTAAGCCTGCCAGGATCTGGTATTCTGGCTGAAAAGGACGAGAAGGGGGGGTGCAAATTTGTACCACACTGGGGTCCTTTTTTAGATTCACACATAATTAGTGTGGGCACAAAGGAAGTCGCTGAATAGGGGATGTCCGTCTCTGGATAGGGGTGAGTAGGATTCCTTTCATACGTGATCGCTCGGTGAAGAAAGCATTTTTTACCCGCTTCGGGTCTCATCTTGCCCCCTGATATCTAACATGAGCAAAGTGACTTGCCCTTTATCCCTCTCCCCTGTTCTTTTCTTTTTATCCACCACACTGGATTCCTCTTCCTTTCTATAAGTAAATACCTTGGGGGAAAAAACACACACGCACAACACAATTCACTACAAGAAAGGGAATACAAAAAAAATACAAGAGCTGGTTTCCTGCCGGGGAGAGATTACAAATTACGATGTGAACCATGACAGAATAATACCGGAACGATTCCAATGGACATTTTCTCTGCGGATCTATCCGAGGATTTTCAGGCTGATGGATTTCCTTCTAATAGGCTTGTACCTAAAGTGGCCCCTGAGGAAGCCCCCTGGGTTGATACTGTTGCTGTGGTGCTCTCTGGGCATCATGCTCAAAATGGTCCCATCGGTGGAGGGCGTCTGCCCCCGTCTATGCCGCTGCGACAGCAAGCTGCTCTACTGCGAGGGGCTCAATCTCACCGACGTTCCACGCAACCTGAGCAGCGCACTGGGCCTGTCCATGCGCGAGAACAACCTGACGGAGCTGCGCGAGGGCCACTTCGCTGGCCTGTCGCAACTCACCTGGCTCTACTTGGATCATAACAACATCGACGTGGTGGAGGAGGGCACCTTCGACAGGCTGCGCCGGGTCAAGGAGCTCGACCTGAGCACCAACCATATCGAGAGCCTGCCCAATGGCACCTTCAGGCCCCTCCCCAACCTGCGCATCCTGGACCTATCGTACAACAGGCTGCAGGCGCTGGAGCCCGACCTGTTCCACGGCCTGAGAAAGCTAACCAATTTGCATTTGCGCTACAACGCCCTCAAGTTTGTCCCAGTGAGGATCTTCCAGGACTGCCGGAGCATGCAGTTCCTGGACCTGGGCTACAACCAGCTTCAGAGCCTGGCGCGGAACTCCTTCGCTGGGCTCTTCAAGCTCACAGAGCTGCACCTGGAGCACAACGAGCTGGTCAAAGTCAACCTGGCCCACTTCCCCCGCCTCATCTCGCTGCGCACGCTCTACATGCGCAACAACCGGGCTACCGTTGTGGTCAGCACCCTGGACTGGACCTGGCCCTTCCTGGAGAAGATTGACCTGTCGGCCAATGAGATCGCATACATCGAGCCACACGTCTTCGAGAGCGTGCCCAACCTCAAGGCCCTCATGCTGGACGCCAACCGGCTGACGGCCGTGGAGCAGCGCATCCTGGATTCATGGTCATCCCTGGGCAGCATCACTTTGGCAGGCAATGAGTGGGAATGCAGCCGCAACGTGTGCGCCCTGGCCCAGTGGCTGAGCGCCTTCCGGGGCCAGCGGGACAGCCAGCTACTGTGTTCCAGCCCGGACGTGGCACAGGGCGAGGACGTACTGGACGCCGTATACGCCTTCCAGCTGTGCGAGGACGGCATCGACCAGGCCACCACGACTATGGGATGGTACCCCGGGTACACCACCAAGGACCAGGCCCGGGGAGGCCCCACGGCCAACCCCTACGATCCCCCAGCCGCAGAGGGCGGCGCAGTGGTCACCAATTCCTTCACCGTGACCGTGGCTAACCTCGACGACATAGACAGCACCATGCAGATCCACAAGGTGGTGACAGGCACCATGGCGCTCATCTTCTCCTTCCTCATTGTGGTGCTGATGCTCTACGTGACCTGGAAGTGTTTCCCGGCGGGCGTGCGGCAGGTGCGCCAGTGTTTCAGCAGCCATCGGCGCAAGCAGAAGCAGAAGCAGAGCATGCAGCAGATGGCCACCATGTCCACGCCGGAGTACTACGTCGACTACAAGCCCAACCACATCGAGGGGGCCCTGGTCATCATCAACGAGTACGGCTCCTGCACCTGCCAGCAGCAGCCCTCCCGGGAGTGTGAGGTCTGACCCGGCCCTTTGTGTGTGTGTGTGTGTGTGTGGATATGTGTGTGTTTACGTGTGTTTGTGTGGATAATATGGACAACCACGGAGACCCTTTTTGGATATATGGGATATATTGGGTGGGTTGGGGTTGTATAAGTGAGGTTTGAACCAGGGATCCTGCTATGGACACTATTTACACTGTGTCACACTGTGCTGCTCGCCCCCCTACTGTGGAGGAGAAAGGGGTAGGACTGACTGAGACCGTGGATTAATTGCTGTGGATCTGAAGGGCCTCTATGGACACTATGGAGACCAGACTCTATTGTGCCTGTTGACTTGATGCACAGAATCACCAGAGATGGAATATTATGTTGACTTTATACAGAAACTCCAGAGAGGATTACTGTTTGTAGGCACCAATGGTTTCATCTTCTTCCTCTTCCTCTTCTTCTTCTTCTTCTCTACACCAGGAGTGGATATTATTTCAGCTTTAAATGAGTCTTTCTTACTTCAGGATATTCTGCTATTGTCTAAAGACCAACTGGGGACATACTGGCCAGCCATAAACACACCATTTTTATTGTGGTAATACAACGACAACAAAAAAAATACAACAATAATGCAAAGTTGGATTATTAAAAAAAATAAATAAAGATGATCAATTCTGTGTAAAATATGTTAAAAAAGCAAGAGTGGGAAAAAAAAGATGCTAGATGCTATCCTATTTCTTTTGTAAACTACAACAACAAAAAATACCATGTTTAAATAAATGAATTGCTATTCACAGTAAAGCCCTTGTGTTGTAAGGAACCGTTGGGGAGAGGGGTGGGTTATGAAAAGAGATGCAGTGCTCGCGCTGGCGGTAGGAAGAGAGAGAGAGCATTTGTCTGGCGTGCCTACTGCAGTATGTCTAGTTGGGCCAGAGGGGCAACCTACCCGCACTTCATCTCAAATGTTAAATCCTCTCCAATAGGAATATCAGATCTTTTATTGATCCCTCATTCCCTATTTGTGAGTGAGGGGGGCATTCAATGTGCTGGCTCGCTATAGATGTTGTGGTTGCTTCCCACCGAATCCCCCCCCCGCCTTCCCACTTCCCCTCCCTCTCCTCTATCCTTTCCAGATTAAAATTGATCTGACACTAATCAGGTGGTGTATTTTCACATGATCAAATGTGTGTGTTGTCCAAAACATCCACACAGACGACACAGGCAGAAGCAGAGCGAGCGAGATCATCATCATGGTCTGAGAGGTCTTAAAAGCTCTGCTTTTCCTCCTGCACTGCTGCCTGGCTGTCATTGCTAGAGCGATGCCTTCCTTTCACCGCGTGGGACACATCAAAAGGAGGAAGAAAACGCCTAGCACCGACGCTATTCAAATCAAAACTCATTCTAAAATAGAGAGAGAAAAAAAGTTCAAAAATACAGAACAAATATTCTAAACTATCTTTCTTAAAGAGACACCAGTAACACACATGCCCGGGGGCCGATGGATTTCCTGACTATGTTCTGCGTGTAATGTTGAAACATTTGTTCTTTCAATACAAGGCTATTCTGGGGGTATTTTTCTCTCCGTTTGTTCCTCATTTGTGTGCGTGAGAGATGCATCGACAGAGGGGTTTGGTCTCTTGCACCAGTCGACAATCGACATGTAGGTGCTGCTATAGGGGGGAAGAAATTAGTGATAGCTGAGGAAAGGAGTGATTGCGGAGGCGGCAGAAAGAAGGTGAAGGCTGCTCTCTAGTGTCCTAACATCACCAGGAAAGGAAGGAAGGAGGGAGAGAGGGAAGGAATGAAGGAAAGAGGGAGGGAGAAAATTCCCTAGACTCAGAGCTTCTGCACAGTGTCACATTATGATTGCATGCATACGTGTGGTGTGTGTATATTCAAGTGTGTGTGATTGTATGAGTTGGAATGTAATAATGCTGTGTGTGTGACTGCAATCAGTAGATACAGCCTACTGTGTCAGTGTGTGTTTCTATATTGATATGATGGCACTGTGCACATGCTGTTGTTGTAGCTAAAGAGAGAGTAGTGTCTGCGTGTGTGTGAGTGAGTGGGGGGGGTTATTCTATCATTGTGGGGACCTAAAATCCCCAAAAGTCCCCACAAGGACAGTAAAACAAAGACAATTATCTCTTAAAGTGAAAGGCGGGGCCAGGTTTAAGGTTACAATTCGGGTGAGGGTTAGAGTGTGTGTGTGTGTGTGTGTGTGTGTGTGTGTGTGTGTGTGTGTGTGTAGAAGTAGTACACTGTGTTCCTAGGCAGAATGCAGCAGCAGCAGCAACATCACGTCTCCATCATTCCACAATGGCAATCACTCAGCATCGGGACAAATAGGCTGTTATCATCATGGAGTTGTTCAGCCATAGTGTGTGTGTGTGTGTGTGTGTGTGGACGTGAAGTTCCCACAAGAACAGTAAACTAACCATGCTATATCTAAGGGGTGTAGGGTTAAGGTTAAGAATTAGGGTTAGGATCTAGGGTTAGGGTTAATGTTAGCTTTTAGGATTAAGGTTAAGGTTAGTTTTAGGATTAGAATTAGGATTATGGTTATGAGCTAGGGTTAGGGTTACGGTTATTGTTGGCTTTTAGGATTAAGGTTCAGGTTAGGTTAGGGCTAGTATTAGGGTTAGTGTTAGGTTTTGGGGTTAAGGTTTAGGGTTAGATTTCGGGTTAGGGAAAATGGGATTTTGAATGGGACTGAAGTGTGTGTCCTGACAATGTTAGCTATGCAAGACTGAGTGACTCAACATACATTTGTACAGTGGCAAAAATAGGCAGATCTATATATTTGTTAGTGTGTGTGTGTGTGTGTGTGTGTGTGTGTGTGTGTGTGTGTGTGTGTGTGTGTGTGTGTGTGTGTGCGTGCACGTGTGCGCGTGTGTGTGTTGTTGAAGTGATGTTGCAGAGTTGCAGAGTAGCGTGACACAAAAACCTAATAACATGCCGTATCTACCGGGAGGACAAATGATGATGTCTCTGATATGAAATCAAATAATCACTGCATCCCAACCACCTGCCTTGACGCAAACAGACAGATAGATTCAAACTAACCAACGAAATACAGTATATGTAACGCTGTCGATGTTCCTTATGCATATTGTGATACCTTCACTTGAATAGAAATGTATAGTTGCTTGTGCTTGTGCTTTTTTTTTTCCACTTAGCCTTTTCTATAGGCTGTACAAGCCTCTACTATTGTACTAAAGCCTGAACTATAGCCTGTCTACAGATGCAGTATCTTCATTTGAGCCAGTTTGCTACAGCAAGAAAACAATCCTGTAGCAACAGGAAATGTGAATTATTACATTTAATTACATTTTTTGAAACCTCAAATCCACTACAAGAAAGTTCTCCTGCAACGAGGTGATCAAATTAAGATACTACATCTGTAGGCCCCATGGGTGAATGGTTGCCGTTAAACAATATCATGTCCACTAAACTCTTGTGTATACAGTGTCATGCGTAAACTGTACTGTACCATCCTACATCTATTCTGATATCTAAAATACCAGGAGTTTCACAGAGTGGAACACTAGGCCAGGAGAAAAACCAAAAAAGCAACAAGACAGGAGCAATAACTCTAAAATGTGCAGTCTTTTTGTGTGTGTGTGTGGAGCCGCTCAAGAGAAAAACAACAACAACCGGCGACAACAGCAGCGGAATTTGCCATTTCAGATTCATGATCTACTTCGTATTCATGATATCTCCCGACCGGGCAGCCCACTTTGAAATCCAAAATGGCTGCGAATCATAACTAGGCATGACATCTGTATGCTAAGTAGGCTAGCCACCGACCGATACAGCCGAGCAGAGCAGGGCAAAGAGACACAGCATAGTGAGATGTGAGATGTGCAATATACCGACAGTCATTTGCTTATCATCTTATTCTCTTATATTCTGTCTGATTCATTTTCTTGCCTGATAGCCCCTCAAATCATGCAAACTGCTGGGCCTATATTTAGGCTGCGTTGTCCTGATTTATTTGTATAAATATTCGATGATGCCTTGACGCACAGGCTACTGTTGGCACCTCCATTTTGAGTCAGTCTTTCTAACACACAATGGAGGGACAGGAGGTAGGGGGGACAGGAGGTAGGGGGGACAGGAGGTATGGGGGGACAAGAGGTAGGGAGGGACAGGAGGTAGGGGGGACAGGAGGTAGGGAGGGACAGGAGGTAGGGGGGACAGGAGGTAGGGGGGCAGGAGGTAGGGGGACAGGAGGTAGGGGGGGACAGGAGGTAGGGGGGACAGGAGGTAGGGGGGCAGGAGGTAGGGGGACAGGAGGTAGGGGGGACAGGGAAAGAGTTGTTCTTAAGACTCCAGGATGCACCCACAGGCCTCTCTCTCTCTTTCTCTCTCTCTCTCTCTCTCTCCCAGTCTCTCTCTCTCTCTCTCTGTCTCTCTCTCTGTCTCTCTCTCTGTCTCTCTCTGTCTGTCTCTCTCTGTCTGTCTCTCTCTGTATCTCTCACTCTCTGTCTCTGTCTCTCTCACTCTCTGTCTCTCTCAGTCTCAGTCTATCTCTCTCCCAGTTTCTCTCAGTCTCAGTCTCTCTCTCTCTCTCAGTCTCAGTATCTCTCTCTCCCAGTCTCTCTCAGTCTCAGTCTCTCTCTCTGTCTCTCAGTCTCAGTCTCTCTCTCTCTGTCTCTCTCTCAGTCTCTCTCAGTCTCTGTCTCTCAGTCTCTCCCAGTCTCTGTCTCTGTCTCTCTCTCTCAGTCTCAGTCTCTGTCTCTCAGTTTCTCTCAGTTTCTCTCTCTCTCTCACACACACACACTGTTTGGAGGAACCTGCAGGTATTTGTTGATCGTCTCAGACAAAGGGTCATCGCCACCCAACAGGGCGTATCACTCTCCTATGACCTCCCGATATTAACAACCTGATGACACTGAGCAAAATCAATACAAACACAAATGACTGGTTTACCAAATGGACTCGCTTCCTGATTACCTGATGATCCTCTGATTACCGGTGACATACTCTTTGACATTTTTTTTTTGCATGTTCATGCTATGGCTATTGACTGTCTATGAAGGAAATAATAATGGTTTATTGATATGGCAGCTAATTAGCCATGGTGATGCAGGAGAAGAGACAGAAAGGGGCGGATTGGCCCGATTCCGCTCGCATCGTATCTGGGGTTGGGAGGGTTTCGGTGGGGGGGGATCAAGTTTGAAATTGGCTCTGTTTGTAATGGAAATCGTACGAAGAAGCGTGACAATGGTTTCTGTACGTCGGAGAGCACAGCTGTGTTGAGAAGCAGAAGAGAGGGGTACGGCGGGATGTGTGGTGATTGGGTAATGCACTTGTTAACGGGTTTTGAAACTCCTGTCTCCAAGCTGTGTGTGTGTGTGTGTGTGTGTGTGTGCGACAGACTGCAGGATGTTACTATGTGTGAACAGGAATGACACGGGCCAACTCTAAAGGCTCCCCCACAACTCTCAGAGCAGACAGAGACCCAGCAGAGCTCAACACACAGCACAGTACAGCTAACAGCTAGCGTAGATCACGTTAAACACAACACAGCTAACAGCTAGCGTAGATCACTTTAAACACAGCACAGCTAACAGCTAGCGTAGAATCACGTTAAACACAGCACAGCACAGCTAACAGCTAGCGTAGAATCACGTTAAACACAGCACAGCACAGCTAACAGCTAGCGTAGATCACTTTAAACACAGCACAGCTAACAGCTAGCGTAGATCACTTTAAACACAGCACAGCTAACAGCTAGCGTTGATCACGTTAAACACAGCACAGCTAACAGCTAGCGTAGATCACTTTAAACACAGCACAGCTAACAGCTAGCATAGATCACGTTAAACACAGCACAGCTAACAGCTAGCGTAGATCATGTTAAACACAGCACTGCACAGCTAACAGCTAGCGTAGATCACTTTAAACACAGCACAGCTAACAGCTAGCGTAGATCCCGTTAAACACAGCACAGCACAGCTAACAGCTAGCGTAGATCACTTTAAACACAGCACAGCTAACAGCTAGCATAGATCACGTTAAACACAGCACAGCTAACAGCTAGCGTAGATCATGTTAAACACAGCACTGCACAGCTAACAGCTAGCATGATCATGTTAAACACAACACAGCTAACAGCTAGCATGATCATGTTAAACACAACACAGCTAACAGCTAGTGTAGATCACATCAAACACAACACAGCTAACAGCTAGCGTAGATCACGTTAAACACAACACAGCTAACAGCTAGCGTAGATCACGTTAAACACAGCACAGCTAACAGCTAGCGTATTTCCGGTTAAACACAGCACAGCACAGGTAACAGCTAGCGTAGATCACTTTAAACACAGCACAGCTAACAGCTAGCGTAGATCACTTTAAACACAGCACAGCTAACAGCTAGCGTATTTCCGGTTAAACACAGCACAGCTAACAGCTAGCGTAGATCACTTTAAACACAGCACAGCTAACAGCTAGCGTAGATCACGTTAAACACAGCACAGCTAACAGCTAGCGTAGATCACTTTAAACACAGTACAGCTAACAGCTAGCGTAGATCACGTTAAACACAGCACAGCACAGCTAACAGCTAGCGTAGATCAATTTAAACACAGCACAGCTAACAGCTAGCGTAGATCCCGTTAAACACAGCACAGCACAGCTAACAGCTAGCGTAGATCACTTTAAACACAGCGCAGCTAACAGCTAGCATAGATCACGTTAAACACAGCACAGCTAACAGCTAGTGTAGATCACATTAAGCACAGCTAACAGCTAGCGTAGATCACGTTAAACACAGCACAGCTAACAGCTAGCGTAGATCACGTTAAACACAGCACAGCGCAGCTAACAGCTAGCATGATCATGTTAAACACAACACAGCTAACAGCTAGCATGATCATGTTAAACACAACACAGCTAACAGCTAGCGTAGATCACATTAAACACAACACAGCTAACAGCTAGCGTAGATCACGTTAAACACAACACAGCTAACAGCTAGCGTAGATCACGTTAAACACAGCACAGCTAACAGCTAGCGTAGATCACGTTAAACACAGCACAGCGCAGCTAACAGCTAGCGTAGATCACTTTAAACACAGCACAGCTAACAGCTAGCATAGATCACGTTAAACACAGCACAGCTAACAGCTAGCGTAGATCACGTTAAACACAGCACAGCTAACAGCTAGCGTAGATCACGTTAAACACAGCACAGCTAACAGCTAGCGTAGATCACTTTAAACACAGCACAGCTAACAGCTAGCGTATTTCCGGTTAAACACAGCACAGCACAGGTAACAGCTAGCGTAGATCACTTTAAACACAGCACAGCTAACAGCTAGCGTAGATCACTTTAAACACAGCACAGCTAACAGCTAGCGTAGATCCCGTTAAACACAGCACAGCACAGCTAACAGCTAGCGTAGATCACTTTAAACACAGCACAGCTAACAGCTAGCATAGATCACGTTAAACACAGCACAGCTAACAGCTAGCGTAGATCATGTTAAACACAGCACTGCACAGCTAACAGCTAGCGTAGATCACTTTAAACACAGCACAGCTAACAGCTAGCGTAGATCCCGTTAAACACAGCACAGCACAGCTAACAGCTAGCGTAGATCACTTTAAACACAGCACAGCTAACAGCTAGCATAGATCACGTTAAACACAGCACAGCTAACAGCTAGCGTAGATCATGTTAAACACAGCACTGCACAGCTAACAGCTAGCATGATCATGTTAAACACAACACAGCTAACAGCTAGCATGATCATGTTAAACACAACACAGCTAACAGCTAGCGTAGATCACATCAAACACAACACAGCTAACAGCTAGCGTAGATCACGTTAAACACAACACAGCTAACAGCTAGCGTAGATCACGTTAAACACAGCACAGCTAACAGCTAGCGTATTTCCGGTTAAACACAGCACAGCACAGGTAACAGCTAGCGTAGATCACTTTAAACACAGCACAGCTAACAGCTAGCGTAGATCACTTTAAACACAGCACAGCTAACAGCTAGCGTATTTCCGGTTAAACACAGCACAGCTAACAGCTAGCGTAGATCACTTTAAACACAGCACAGCTAACAGCTAGCGTAGATCACGTTAAACACAGCACAGCTAACAGCTAGCGTAGATCACTTTAAACACAGTACAGCTAACAGCTAGCGTAGATCACGTTAAACACAGCACAGCACAGCTAACAGCTAGCGTAGATCACTTTAAACACAGCACAGCTAACAGCTAGCGTAGATCCCGTTAAACACAGCACAGCTAACAGCTAGCGTAGATCACATTAAGCACAGCTAACAGCTAGCGTAGATCACGTTAAACACAGCACAGCTAACAGCTAGCGTAGATCACGTTAAACACAGCACAGCGCAGCTAACAGCTAGCATGATCATATTAAACACAACACAGCTAACAGCTAGCATGATCATGTTAAACACAACACAGCTAACAGCTAGCGTAGATCACATTAAACACAACACAGCTAACAGCTAGCGTAGATCACGTTAAACACAACACAGCTAACAGCTAGCGTAGATCACGTTAAACACAGCACAGCTAACAGCTAGCGTAGATCACGTTAAACACAGCACAGCGCAGCTAACAGCTAGCGTAGATCACTTTAAACACAGCACAGCTAACAGCTAGCATAGATCACGTTAAACACAGCACAGCTAACAGCTAGCGTAGATCACATTAAGCACAGCTAACAGCTAGCGTAGATCACGTTAAACACAGCACAGCTAACAGCTAGCGTAGATCACGTTAAACACAGCACAGCGCAGCTAACAGCTAGCATGATCATGTTAAACACAACACAGCTAACAGCTAGCATGATCATGTTAAACACAACACAGCTAACAGCTAGCGTAGATCACATTAAACACAACACAGCTAACAGCTAGCGTAGATCACGTTAAACACAACACAGCTAACAGCTAGCGTAGATCACGTTAAACACAGCACAGCTAACAGCTAGCGTAGATCACGTTAAACACAGCACAGCGCAGCTAACAGCTAGCGTAGATCACATTAAACACAGCACAGCTAACAGCTAGCGTAGATCACGTTAAACACAACACAGCTAACAGCTAGCGTAGATCACGTTAAACACAGCACAGCTAACAGCTAGCGTAGATCACGTTAAACACAACACAGCTAACAACTACCGTAGATCACGTTAAACACAGCACATCTAACAGCTAGCATAGATCACATTAAACACAGTGTGGTGGCTGTCACAACCCATCCGGCTAACACAGACCCATACATCACATGACATATCTGGAACACACACACACACAGAACACCTTAAACAACAAGGTCAAGTAAATGTCATAGACAATACATCTGGCTAACACAGACTAACGTGTGGCTCAGTTGGTGGGGCAAAGCACTTGCAATTACAGGCCCTTAACCATCAGTGCAGTTCAAGAAGAAGAAAATATTTACCAAGTAGGCTAAAATAAAAAGTCATAATAAAAAGTAACACAATAAGAATAACAATAATGAGGCTATATACAAGGGGCACCGGTACCGAGTCAGTGTGCAGGGGTACAACCCATCTGAGTAACACGGCGCAACACCTTGAACGACAGGGTCACGCAAATGTCATACACAACCCATCTGACTAACACGGCGCAACACCTTGAACGACAGGGTCACGCAAATGTCATACACAACCCATCTGACTAACACGGCGCAACACCTTGAACGACAGGGTCACGCAAATGTCATAGACAACCCATCTGACTAACACGGCGCAACACCTTGAACGACAGGGTCACGCAAATGTCATACACAACCCATCTGACTAACACGGCGCAACACCTTGAACGACAGGGTCACGCAAACGTCATAGACAACCCATCTGACTAACACAGCGCAACACCTTGAACGACAGGGTCATTCATACAGTTCAGGGGCCATGGACATCTGGTAACACAAACCCCAACCAACAGGGTCACATCATAGGCCTTGTGTGGCTCATTGTGAACATTGTGTCTTACTTCCTGTGTAACATCTGTTGTGTTTTAATGGGTGATTCTGCTGTAAAGCAAATTCCCCCCTGAGAGATAATAACGTGTTCCACTACTATAACTACTCTAGTAGGAACGATACGCAGGAGTATAATAACGTTCAGGGGAGGGGTGTCATAAATGTTGGCCCCAAACCATAGAAATATAATTGTCCTATGGAGACACTGAAAATGGCCGTCTGTCCACACACTATGGTATAATTGACCTAAATGGGAGTACCCACTCTACTCATTCTAAGTCTAGTCAGGTCAGCAGCGGTCTTCTGTATTGTTTACATTGCGGATTCAATCAACGTCTGAGTGAGGGATTATAAGGAAATCGTCACGGACTGTGCTGTAAAGGTGAGTGGTTATGTGGCATTTAAAGAGACTTGGTCTGCCCTAAGCCAATCCCCATTCCTCCAGGAAATGGATAACGTTATGTGATTAGGAGGGGGTAGTGGTTAGGGGAAGTGTGTGTGTGTGCGCCAGGTCCATCTGTGCATCCGTGTGTGTGTGTCAAGTCCACAGAAATAATGCTTCACGAATAATTAACTTACGGTAACTTTCTGTTGTTTCATTGGGGCCCTGCCGTGCATAATAAACGCCTCATACCTCCTCATATTCGGATAGGTGGCAAAATCACCCGGGTTACAACGGTGTGTGGTGGTGCCGCTGATGAGTTACGATGACAACAGCGTGTGGGTCCATATTGAATTTGAAATGGTTTATCAGGATCAATTTTGGAATGATCATCATTGATTCTCACAGTGTTCTCATAGACTTCTCGTTGTCTTTCTCGTTACCATCAAGAACAAATAGAGTGTAACTTTACACTATTTCACCCTCTGGGAAAAATGAAGTTATTCTATTCCATTCCATTCTATTCTCCAGCCACTAACTAACGCTGTACAGGTGTAGGATCTGAACTTGAGCCAGTTTGCTACAACAGGAAAATAATCCTGCAGCAACAGGAAATGGGAATTATCATGTGGATTATAATGAATGGCCATTCTTTGTAGGGGTTGACACATTTTTCGTTAGGGCAAATCAGGTCTGACGTAATTAAGTGGAAATTCCGAACTTTAGAGGCCTTTTTAAACCTTGGATACACTAGAGTTTTGTGTGTCTACACTACAAGGGGCGGTTGAGTGAGAGTAGGGAGTAGGCTAGCTACGACGTGAAGGCGGTACTGCTCTGTTTTTATCATATAGACTGATTTAGACAGTGGGAGAGAGCCAGAAAGGCAGTGTGTGTGTGTGTGTGTGTGTGCGCGCGCGTGTGCATGTGTGTGTGTGCGTGTGCATGTGGGTGTGTGTGTGTGCGCGCGTGTGTGTTTGTGCGTGTATGTGTGTGCGCGTGTGTGTGGGTGTGTGTGTGGGTGTGTGTGTGTGACAACATAACCACTACACTACACTTGGTGTGGCCACTGTGTGTATGACAACATAACCACTACACTACACTTGGTGTGGTCACTGTGTATGACAACATAACCACTACACTACACTTGGTGTGGTCACTGTGTATGACAACATAACCACTACACTACACTTGGTGTGGCAACTGTGTGTGTGACAACATAACCACTACACTTGGTGTGGACACTGTGCGTGTGACAACATAACCACTACACTACACTTGGTGTGGTCACTGTGTGTGTGACAACATAACCACTACACTACACTTGGTGTGGACAATGTGTGTGTGACAACATAACCACTACACTTGGTGTGGACACTGTGTGTGTGACAACATAACCACTACACTACACTTGGTGTGGACACTGTGTGTGTGACAACATAACCACTACACTACACTTGGTGTGGTCACTGTGTGTGTGACACCATAACCACTACACTACACTTGGTGTGGACACTGTGTGTATGACAACATAACCACTACACTACACTTGGTGTGGACACTGTGTGTATGACAACATAACCACTACACTACACTTGGTGTTGACACTGTGTGTATGACAACATAACCACTACACTTGGTGTGGACAATGTGTGTGTGACAACATAACCACTACACTACACTTGGTGTGGCCACTGTGTGTATGACAACATAACCACTACACTACACTTGGTGTGGACACTGTGTGTGTGACAACATAACCACTACACTTGGTGTGGACACTGTGTGTGTGACAACATAACCACTACACTACACTTGGTGTGGCCACTGTGTGTATGACAACATAACCACTACACTACACTTGGTGTGGACACTGTGTGTGTGACAACATAACCACTACACTTGGTGTGGACACTGTGTGTATGACAACATAACCACTACACTACACTTGGTGTGGACACTGTGTGTATGACAACATAACCACTACACTACACTTGGTGTGGACACTGTGTGTGTGACAACATAACCACTACACTACACTTGGTGTGGAAATGTGTGTGTGACAACATAACCACTACACTACACTTGGTGTGGACACTGTGTGTGTGACAACATAACCACTACACTTGGTGTGGACACTGTGTGTGTGACAACATAACCACTACACTTGGTGTGGACAATGTGTGTGTGACAACATAACCACTACACTACACTTGGTGTGACCACTGTGTGTATGACAACATAACCACTACACTACACTTGGTGTGGACACTGTGGTGACAACATAACCACTACACTGGTGTGGTCACTGTGTATGACAACATAACCACTACACTACACTTGTATGACAACATAACCACTGTGGACACTGTGTGTGTGACAACATAACCACTACACTTGGTGTGGACACTGTGTGTATGACAACATAACCACTACACTACACTTGGTGTGGACACTGTGTGTATGACAACATAACCACTACACTACACTTGGTGTGGACACTGTGTGTGTGACAACATAACCACTACACTACACTTGGTGTGGGAAATGTGTGTGTGACAACATAACCACTACTTGGTGTGGACAATGTGTGTGTGACAACATAACCACTTGAACTACACTTGGTGTGGTCACTGTGTGTGTGACAACATAACCACTACACTACACTTGGTGTGGACACTGTGTGTATGACAACATAACCACTACACTACAATTGGTGTGGACACTGTGTGTGTGACAACATAACCACTACACTACACTTGGTGTGGCCACTGTGTGTATGACAACATAACCACTACACTACACTTGGTGTGGACACTGTGTATGACAACATAACCACTACACTACACTTGGTGTGGTCACTGTGTATGACAACATAACCACTACACTACACTTGGTGTGGCAACTGTGTGTGTGACAACATAACCACTACACTTGGTGTGGACACTGTGTGTGTGACAACATAACCACTACACTACACTTGGTGTGGACACTGTGTGTGTGACAACATAACCACTACACTACACTTGGTGTGGACAATGTGTGTGTGACAACATAACCACTACACTTGGTGTGGCAACTGTGTGTGTGACAACATAACCACTACACTACACTTGGTGTGGAAAATGTGTGTATGACAACATAACCACTACACTACACTTGGTGTGGCCACTGTGTGTGTGACAACATAACCACTACACTACACTTGGTGTGGTCACTGTGTGTATACACTTGGTGTGGCAACTGTGTGTGTGACAACATAACCACTACACTACACTTGGTGTGGACAATGTGTGTGTGACAACATAACCACTACACTACACTTGGTGTGGCCACTGTGTGTGTGACAACATAACCACCACACTACACTTGGTGTGGTCACTGTGTGTATGACAACATAACCACTACACTACACTTGGTGTGGACACTGTGTGTATGACAACATAACCACTACACTACACTTGGTGTGGCAACTGTGTGTATGACAACATAACCACTACACTACACTTGGTGTGGACACTGTGTGTATGACAACATAACCACTACACTACACTTGGTGTGGACACTGTGTGTATGACAACATAACCACTACACTACACTTGGTGTGGCCACTGTGTGTATGACAACATAACCACTACACTACACTTGGTGTGGCAACTGTGTGTGTGACAACATAACCACTACACTACACTTGGTGTGGACAATGTGTGTGTGACAACATAACCACTACACTACACTTGGTGTGGTCACTGTGTGTGTGACAACATAACCACTACACTACACTTGGTGTGGACACTGTGTGTGTGACAACATAACCACTACACTTGGTGTGGACAATGTGTGTGTGACAACATAACCACTACACTACACTTGGTGTGGCCACTGTGTGTATGACAACATAACCACTACACTACACTTGGTGTGGACACTGTGTATGACAACATAACCACTACACTACACTTGGTGTGGTCACTGTGTATGACAACATAACCACTACACTACACTTGGTGTGGACACTGTGTATGACAACATAACCACTACACTACACTTGGTGTGGTCACTGTGTATGACAACATAACCACTACACTACACTTGGTGTGGACACTGTGTGTGTGACAACATAACCACTACACTTGGTGTGGACACTGTGTGTATGACAACATAACCACTACACTACACTTGGTGTGGACACTGTGTGTATGACAACATAACCACTACACTACACTTGGTGTGGACACTGTGTGTGTGACAACATAACCACTACACTACACTTGGTGTGGGAAATGTGTGTGTGACAACATAATCACTACACTTGGTGTGGACAATGTGTGTGTGACAACATAACCACTACACTACACTTGGTGTGGTCACTGTGTGTGTGACAACATAACCACTACACTACACTTGGTGTGGACACTGTGTGTATGACAACATAACCACTACACTACACTTGGTGTGGACACTGTGTGTGTGACAACATAACCACTACACTACACTTGGTGTGGCCACTGTGTGTATGACAACATAACCACTACACTACACTTGGTGTGGACACTGTGTATGACAACATAACCACTACACTACACTTGGTGTGGTCACTGTGTATGACAACATAACCACTACACTACACTTGGTGTGGCAACTGTGTGTGTGACAACATAACCACTACACTTGGTGTGGACACTGTGTGTGTGACAACATAACCACTACACTACACTTGGTGTGGACACTGTGTGTGTGACAACATAACCACTACACTACACTTGGTGTGGACACTGTGTGTGTGACAACATAACCACTACACTTGGTGTGGCACTGTGTGTGTGACAACATAACCACTACACTACACTTGGTGTGGAAAATGTGTGTATGACAACATAACCACTACACTACACTTGGTGTGGCACTGTGTGTGTGACAACATAACCACTACACTACACTTGGTGTGGTGTATACACTGTGTGTGTGACAACATAACCACTACACTACACTTGGTGTGGACAATGTGTGTGTGACAACATAACCACTACACTACACTTGGTGTGGCCACTGTGTGTGTGACTTACACTTGGTGTGGTCACACTGTGTGTGTATGACAACATAACCACTACACTACACTTGGTGTGGCACTGTGTGTATGACAACATAACCACTACACTACACTTGGTGTGGACACTGTGTGTATGACAACATAACCACTACACTACACTTGGTGTGGACACTGTGTGTATGACAACATAACCACTACACTACACTTGGTGTGGCACTGTGTGTATGACAACATAACCACTACACTACACTTGGTGTGGAAATGTGTGTGTGACAACATAACCACTACACTACACTTGGTGTGGACACTGTGTGTGTGACAACATAACCACTACACTACACTTGGTGTGGTCACTGTGTGTGTGACAACATAACCACTACACTACACTTGGTGTGGACACTGTGTGTGTGACAACATAACCACTACACTTGGTGTGGACAATGTGTGTGTGACAACATAACCACTACACTACACTTGGTGTGGCCACTGTGTGTATGACAACATAACCACTACACTACACTTGGTGTGGACACTGTGTATGACAACATAACCACTACACTACACTTGGTGTGACAACATAACACTGTGTGGTCACTGACAACATAACCACTACACTACACTTGGTGTGGACACTGTGTGTGTGACAACATAACCACTACACTTGGTGTGGACACTGTGTGTGTGACAACATAACCACTACACTACACTTGGTGTGGACACTGTGTGTGACAACATAACCACTACACTACACTTGGTGTGGCCACTGTGTGTATGACAACATAACCACTACACTACACTTGGTGTGGACACTGTGTATGACAACATAACCACTACACTACACTTGGTGTGGTCACTGTGTATGACAACATAACCACTACACTACACTTGTGTGTGTGACAACATAACCACTACACTTGGTGTGGACACTGTGTGTGTGACAACATAACCACTACACTACACTTGGTGTGGACACTGTGTGTGTGACAACATAACCACTACACTACACTTGGTGTGGACAATGTGTGTGTGACAACATAACCACTACACTTGGTGTGGACACTGTGTGTGTGACAACATAACCACTACACTACACTTGGTGTGGTCACTGTGTGTATGACAACATAACCACTACACTACACTTGGTGTGGACACTGTGTGTATGACAACATAACCACTACACTACACTTGGTGTGGACACTGTGTTTATGACAACATAACCACTACACTACACTTGGTGTGGACACTGTGTGTATGACAACATAACCACTACACTACACTTGGTGTGGACACTGTGTGTGTGACAACATATCCACTACACTACACTTGGTGTGGACACTGTGTGTATGACAACATAACAACATAACCACTACAACATAACCACTACACTACACTTGGTGTGGAAATGTGTGTGTGACAACATAACCACTACACTACACTTGGTGTGGACACTGTGTGTGTGACAACATAACCACTACACTTGGTGTGGACACTGTGTGTGTGACAACATAACCACTACACTTGGTGTGGACAATGTGTGTGTGACAACATAACCACTACACTACACTTGGTGTGACCACTGTGTGTATGACAACATAACCACTACACTACACTTGGTGTGGACACTGTGTATGACAACATAACCACTACACTACACTTGGTGTGGACACTGTGTGTATGACAACATAACCACTACACTACACTTGGTGTGGACACTGTGTGTGTGACAACATAACCACTACACTACACTTGGTGTGGGAAATGTGTGTGTGACAACATAACCACTACACTTGGTGTGGACAATGTGTGTGTGACAACATAACCACTACACTACACTTGGTGTGGTCACTGTGTGTGTGACAACATAACCACTACACTACACTTGGTGTGGACACTGTGTGTATGACAACATAACCACTACACTACAATTGGTGTGGACACTGTGTGTGTGACAACATAACCACTACACTACACTTGGTGTGGCCACTGTGTGTATGACAACATAACCACTACACTACACTTGGTGTGGACACTGTGTATGACAACATAACCACTACACTACACTTGGTGTGGTCACTGTGTATGACAACATAACCACTACACTACACTTGGTGTGGCAACTGTGTGTGTGACAACATAACCACTACACTTGGTGTGGACACTGTGTGTGTGACAACATAACCACTACACTACACTTGGTGTGGACACTGTGTGTGACAACATAACCACTACACTACACTTGGTGTGGACAATGTGTGTGTGACAACATAACCACTACACACTACACTTGGTGTGGACAATGTGTGTGTGACAACATAACCACTACACTACACTTGGTGTGGCAACTGTGTGTGTGACAACATAACCACTACACTACACTTGGTGTGGTCACACTGTGTGTGACAACATAACCACTACACTACACTTGGTGTGGACACTGTGTGTGTGACAACATAACCACTACACTACACTTGGTGTGGACACTGTGTGTGTGACAACATAACCACTACACTACACTTGGTGTGGACACTGTGTGTATGACAACATAACCACTACACTACACTTGGTGTGGACACTGTGTGTGTGACAACATAACCACTACACTACACTTGGTGTGGACACTGTGTGTATGACAACATAACCACTACACTACACTTGGTGTGGACACTGTGTGTATGACAACATAACCACTACACTACACTTGGTGTGGACACTGTGTGTGTGACAACATAACCACTACACTACACTATGGTGTGGACACTGTGTGTACAACATGTGTGTGGCCACTGACAACATAACCACTACACTACACTTGGTGTGGCAACTGTGTGTGTGACAACATAACCACTACACTACACTTGGTGTGGACAATGTGTGTGTGACAACATAACCACTACACTACACTTGGTGTGGCCACTGTGTGTGTGACAACATAACCACTACACTACACTTGGTGTGGACACTGTGTGTGTGACAACATAACCACTACACTACACTTGGTGTGGACACTGTGTGTGACAACATAACCACTACACTACACTTGGTGTGGTCACTGTGTGTGTGACAACATAACCACTACACTACACTTGGTGTGGACACTGTGTGTGTGACAACATAACCACTACACACTTGGTGTGGACAATGTGTGTGTGACAACATAACCACTACACTACACTTGGTGTGGCCACTGTGTGTATGACAACATAACCACTACACTACACTTGGTGTGGACACTGTGTATGACAACATAACCACTACACTACACTTGGTGTGGTCACTGTGTATGACAACATAACCACTACACTACACTTGGTGTGGTCACTGTGTATGACAACATAACCACTACACTACACTTGGTGTGGCAACTGTGTGTGTGACAACATAACCACTACACTTGGTGTGGACACTGTGTGTGTGACAACATAACCACTACACTACACTTGGTGTGGACACTGTGTGTGTGACAACATAACCACTACACTACACTTGGTGTGGCCACTGTGTGTATGACAACATAACCACTACACTACACTTGGTGTGGACACTGTGTATGACAACATAACCACTACACTACACTTGGTGTGGTCACTGTGTATGACAACATAACCACTACACTACACTTGGTGTGGCAACTGTGTGTGTGACAACATAACCACTACACTTGGTGTGGACACTGTGTGTGTGACAACATAACCACTACACTACACTTGGTGTGGACACTGTGTGTGTGACAACATAACCACTACACTACACTTGGTGTGGACAATGTGTGTGTGACAACATAACCACTACACTTGGTGTGGACACTGTGTGTGTGACAACATAACCACTACACTACACTTGGTGTGGACACTGTGTGTGTGACAACATAACCACTACACTACACTTGGTGTGGTCACTGTGTGTATGACAACATAACCACTACACTACACTTGGTGTGGACACTGTGTGTATGACAACATAACCACTACACTACACTTGGTGTGGACACTGTGTGTATGACAACATAACCACTACACTACACTTGGTGTGGACACTGTGTGTATGACAACATAACCACTACACTACACTTGGTGTGGACACTGTGTGTGTGACAACATATCCACTACACTACACTTGGTGTGGACACTGTGTGTATGACAACATAACCACTACACTACACTTGGTGTGGCCACTGTGTGTATGACAACATAACCACTACACTACACTTGGTGTGGCAACTGTGTGTGTGACAACATAACCACTACACTACACTTGGTGTGGACAATGTGTGTGTGACAACATAACCACTACACTACACTTGGTGTGGCCACTGTGTGTGTGACAACATAACCACTACACTACACTTGGTGTGGACACTGTGTGTATGACAACATAACCACTACACTACACTTGGTGTGGACACTGTGTGTGTGACAACATAACCACTACACTACACTTGGTGTGGTCACTGTGTGTGTGACAACATAACCACTACACTACACTTGGTGTGGACACTGTGTGTGTGACAACATAACCACTACACTTGGTGTGGTCAATGTGTGTGTGACAACATAACCACTACACTACACTTGGTGTGGCCACTGTGTGTATGACAACATAACCACTACACTACACTTGGTGTGGACACTGTGTATGACAACATAACCACTACACTACACTTGGTGTGGTCACTGTGTATGACAACATAACCACTACACTACACTTGGTGTGGACACTGTGTGTGTGAGAACATAACCACTACACTTGGTGTGGACACTGTGTGTATGACAACATAACCACTACACTACACTTGGTGTGGTCACTGTGTATGACAACATAACCACTACACTACACTTGGTGTGGACACTGTGTGTGTGACAACATAACCACTACACTTGGTGTGGACACTGTGTGTATGACAACATAACCACTACACTACACTTGGTGTGGACACTGTGTGTATGACAACATAACCACTACACTACACTTGGTGTGGACACTGTGTGTGTGACAACATAACCACTACACTACACTTGGTGTGGACAATGTGTGTGTGACAACATAACCACTACACTACACTTGGTGTGGACACTGTGTGTGTGACAACATAACCACTACACTTGGTGTGGACACTGTGTGTGTGACAACATAACCACTACACTACACTTGGTGTGGACACTGTGTGTATGACAACATAACCACTACACTACACTTGGTGTGGTCACTGTGTGTATGACAACATAACCACTACACTACACTTGGTGTGGTCACTGTGTGTATGACAACATAACCACTACACTACACTTGGTGTGGACACTGTGTGTGTGACAACATAACCACTACACTACACTTGGTGTGGACACTGTGTGTATGACAACATAACCACTACACTACACTTGGTGTGGTCACTGTGTGTGTGACAACATAACCACTACACTACACTTGGTGTGGACACTGTGTGTGTGACAACATAACCACTACACTACACTTGGTGTGGACACTGTGTGTGTGACAACATAACCACTACACTTGGTGTGGTCAATGTGTGTGTGACAACATAACCACTACACTACACTTGGTGTGGCCACTGTGTGTATGACAACATAACCACTACACTACACTTGGTGTGGACACTGTGTATGACAACATAACCACTACACTACACTTGGTGTGGTCACTGTGTATGACAACATAACCACTACACTACACTTGGTGTGGACACTGTGTGTGTGAGAACATAACCACTACACTTGGTGTGGACACTGTGTGTATGACAACATAACCACTACACTACACTTGGTGTGGACACTGTGTGTATGACAACATAACCACTACACTACACTTGGTGTGGACACTGTGTATGACAACATAACCACTACACTACACTTGGTGTGGTCACTGTGTATGACAACATAACCACTACACTACACTTGGTGTGGACACTGTGTGTGTGACAACATAACCACTACACTACACTGGTGTGGACACTGTGTGTATGACAACATAACCACTACACTACACTTGGTGTGGACACTGTGTGTATGACAACATAACCACTACACTACACTTGGTGTGGACACTGTGTGTGTGACAACATAACCACTACACTACACTTGGTGTGGACAATGTGTGTGTGACAACATAACCACTACACTACACTTGGTGTGGACACTGTGTGTGACAACATAACCACTACACTTGGTGTGGACACTGTGTGTGTGACAACATAACCACTACACTACACTTGGTGTGGACACTGTGTGTATGACAACATAACCACTACACTACACTTGGTGTGGTCACTGTGTGTATGACAACATAACCACTACACTACACTTGGTGTGGTCACTGTGTGTATGACAACATAACCACTACACTACACTTGGTGTGGACACTGTGTGTGTGACAACATAACCACTACACTACACTTGGTGTGGACACTGTGTGTATGACAACATAACCACTACACTACACTTGGTGTGGTCACTGTGTGTGTGACAACATAACCACTACACTACACTTGGTGTGGACACTGTGTGTGTGACAACATAACCACTACACTACACTTGGTGTGGACACTGTGTGTGTGACAACATAACCACTACACTACACTTGGTGTGGACACTGTGTGTGTGACAACATAACCACTACACTACACTTGGTGTGGACACTGTGTGTGTGACAACATAACCACTACACTACACTTGGTGTGGACACTGTGTGTGTGACAACATAACCACTACACTACACTTGGTGTGGTCACTGTGTGTGTGACAACATAACCACTACACTACACTTGGTGTGGACACTGTGTGTATGCTATTGCTAACATCCGGCGGTGCATAAAACATGATGATAGAATAGCTGGGTCAGAGCCATCGAGCTAAAACATGGCAACAGCTGGGCCTGCATCTGTGGGGGTCTACAGTCCTTAGAGTCACTTATAAACTGGGATTACAATAGATACTGTTTTATCAGATATGGGGCAGAGAGCTATTATGACAAGTGTTTTGGTCATAGAGAGAGATATTATCTCTAAGGTTCAGCTGGAGTACGATAAGCTTTATCCGGGGTTGCCCGGAAGCTTCATGTTGGATCCATACTACAGATGGACATGGATATGATTGAATGAGGGTCAAGCCGAGTTCAAATCCTGTTGTTTTGATGTGAGTTGTTTTCAGATACCCTGGACGGAGGAAAACAACAAGTTCATTCTGTCATGTCGAGCATTGAGGTTGAATTCAGACAGCTTATTTGTTTTAATCTATTTTTGTTCAACATAGTGTTAAATGTGCCAACACAGCAATCGTGGTAAACATGGATTTGTTAAGGGTTTAACTTCACTTCAGTGTCTTGTCCATGTTGAATATTTGAAGATGAAGGCTACTGGTGGAAGTGGTAAATTAGGCCCCCGGAGACACAAAACCGCATGCTAGCGTCGTAAATACCATCTGTAACAGGATATCGATAATGTACATGTGTAGCCTACACATATTGTAGAGAAACACAAGTATGCATGCTTGTATACAGTACACACATAGGAAGGCACGCAGGTTCTCACGCAGGCAGGTAGGCAGGCACGCACACAGACATTCACAAGCACACACACTACTTTTTGCTGGACATAAAACACTGTGAAAACGCCAGCAAATCAGCTCCAAAGTGATTTTACAGTGTTCCCACGCATAAAAGAGAGATACTGTATATGCCATCGAATACAAACGTAAGCAAATGATTATGTTTTAGTCAAATATGTATCTGTTAGGGCTTCTTGCGGTCAAACTTGCAGTCTCCAAATTATTTGTAATTATATTCCGGACGCCTGGCCATCTGCTCAAGAAGAAAATCGGCCGGCGGCTGAATCTATTCGATGATCCCTGCAGTACTGCGTGCACACGACTGCAGTCGGCCCAAAACCACATAAAAACCACAAGAAATGACATCTGTGGCTTATTTAAGCAAATCTAGTCAATCCAGGGGGTCAAATCTAGTCAACCATGGCAGACCAGTCACCCCCCCCCACGACATCACACTTGAGCCCTTAGACCAAAACACTAACCCTATTGTTGTGGGACACAGTCTCTGAAAGCCTGTTGGGTACTTGGACATGTTTACCGACGATCTGCACAACAAGCAACAAAGGGCTGAGTCGGTGCCAAAACCACCAGCGAGTGAGAATCAGTGACCCGCGAAACTGTGAAGAGGGCCGACGGGGACTCGGGGTGGTGCGGGGCCAGCGTGACTAAGGGAGCCCGTCCAAGTTTTGTTTCGAGTGTCTTCTCTACCCTCCTCCTAGCTAAAAGTATGATCCTAGCACACAACACCATATCACAACAGCCCATCATAGATACCGTATCAATGAATGAAGCCTGGGTTCTTTTGACAATATACTGTATGTTCATGCCAGAATGGTAAGGAGCGGAAAGTGTGCAGGTTGAGAATGGCAAAGGGAAGAACAAAACGAGAGTGCAGGTTCATGATGGTTTTAGGCACAAACGGTGCCGTCGTATCCTCATCCCCGCAGGATTCCGTGAATACTAAACAACTGCAACACATACCATGAAACCGAGGGTTGTCACCTTACATGCAAATATATCACCAACATATGCAACAAAAATAGAAAGCTACTGTCGCATAGTGAACACGGTTACTGTAAACATGACCGATAGGACCATTCTGAAGTTAAACTTACACAAGAGAAACCACACATTCCAGAAAGAGAAGGGCAACACACGCCTGCAGTGATATCCATCCGCTTCAGAGGGTTGGCGCTTCCATAGATGGACTGAATTGGAGGTAAGTGAAGCTCTAGCATTCTGGAGATGAAGGAGAAGTAATCAAAGCATCTCGTTAACGGCTATAAGCTGATCAAGTCTCTTAACACTCTTTGGATACAGAGTGAAGTACACCACAACAGTTTAGGCGAGCTAAAATAGACCGCATTTATCATCCACCCATTTGTTATTCTCCCGGTGTCAGGGTAAACAAATTATAATTCCTCTCCCTCGCCCTCACATGCACTCTCTCTCTCTCTCGCTCGCTCCCTCTCTCTCTCTCCTCACTCTCCCTCTCTCTCTCCTCACTATCTCTTTCACTCGCCTTTCCTTCTTTTCCTCCGGGGGGCCGATTGGCATCTCTAGCCAATGAAATTGCCCCCCATTCTACCACTGTCAGATAGGTTAAGGGATGATGTTGGCGCTTTACGGGAGCTTTATGGAAGCAACGTGGATTCCATTGGGTACATGGTCTCTCATATTGTTCAATGCGTAATGTGATTACATTTGGATGGGCTTCAGACTTGGACACAAAAGAGTGGACTTACCTGTTATACAAATTGCATCAGAGAGTGAAGCAGATGGGGCCACAGCAAAGGGACATGGAGGGAAAAAAAGGGAAAGAGAGAATAGATCAACCGGTTAGAATATATTCTGTGTTTTTTATCTCATGCTTTATAATGGATCAGAACAGTGGAGAGGGCTTTGGGCGGACCATGTAAAACCATCCCTCTAACAGTCTGTCGGGCCTGTTGGGTGTCACTGTCCAGGCCTTCATAGGATCATAGGATCATTTCACGGACAGATGAGAGAGCAGCCAGAGAGCCCCACGGACAAACTGCTCTGAGATCAGATGAGACCGCCTGGCATGTGCGTGTGCATATGTGTGTGTGTGTGTGTGTAGCGACTTGAGAAGAGACACTAGAACAGAGACAGAAACGATGGCCTCAGGAGCTGTGTTGGGTTAAGCAGATGGTGCGCTTCGTGCCTAACCTCTGACAGCCCATCACAAAGAAACAGGCACAGAGAAATTAAATGAATTTGAGATTGGATGTTAGAAGTGGGTGAAAACAGTCAGGGGGACTAAAAATGTCCGACAAGGAAGATTTCAATTGCTGCTGTCGTTGGCACCACTGTTAAGATATTGCATAGAGATGAATATTGTGAACCCAAACTATATATAAGATTTAGGCCTATAACATGAGCCCTTTTTCAAAATGGCTGCTCTAGGGAAGGGGCGGCGGCTTAAATGAGTCTGTTTTTAGAAGTGGCATAGAAGTCAGGGGTCTACAATGAAAGAAGCTAATCGTTGTTGTTGTTGTTCAACTTCAACTCAAATTCAAAATGGCAGCACTCCCAAAAAGCATCAAAGAGAGACAGAGCGAGACACACACACACAGATCGACTGCATGGTTTGGGTTGAATTGAAGTTGGTTTTCTCCCCCCCCCCCCCCCCCCCCGAAAGGCCTATATAGTTGAGGCTACTGAAGCTGTGGTTGACAAGCGAGATGGAGTGTTGGGCCAGTTTGTGTCCTCTGCAAGTCTCCTGATTACATTCATTGGGGCTCCGTGAGAGATTTATGAATACGCCTCAGCCAGCAGCCAGTCCCATCCAGAGTCCTGAATAATGGCAGCCTGCAAGATCGCTTTTTCAATTTCTTCCCTTTCCCTTCCCGCCACAAAAGGGGGGGATGAATATTGCTTCATATTGGAGGGGACTTGGTGCTGCACACAATCCAAAACAACCCACAGATATCACAGAGGTCTTCACACCCCTGACATCAAAATATGCTGTGAATTCTGTCACCAACCCCACAGCTTTAAACGGGGGAGCCAGGTGTGAAGACCTTGGTGATATCTGTGGGTTGTTTTGGATTGTGTGCAGCACCAAGCATCAAGTCCCCTCCAATATGAAGCACTCAGGTATGGATGCAAGGAAAATGGTGGCCATAGTTTGGCACAGTAGGATGTGAACACACTCCACACACTGGACTCTTGACAATCTTTCTACAACACTGACAGTCTATCGCCTGTCTATGGAACAACAACAGAACTAACTGAAAATATTAACATATGCATGCAAGTTCATTGGACATGTAACGTCTACTTCCAGCTCGCACTCGCAAACACATAGATCGCCTGAACGCAGCTCACTCTCCAGATCCCAATCACCTGAATTCTGATCACCTGTTCGCACACCTGTATGTCATTGTCACACACTATTTAGTTCAGTTCTTTGCACCCAATCATTGTAATGTATTGTTTGTTTAGATACACATTCTATTCGGAGCTCTGTTGATGTCCATATTAGTCATCCCGTGTATCATAGGTTTTTGGCCATCCTTTTTGCCTATTCCCTACCTGTACTGTCAGATTTCCTGTCATCAACTTCTTGCCTGATCTCCTGGACTACATTACTAGCCTTTTCCCTGCCTGTACTGTTACCTTTTGGACCCCCTGTGTATGACCTTCTGCCTGCCCCTGAACCCAGCTACCTGCCTCCTCCTGTGGTCCTTTACTAAATAAACACCTGCTGCGCCCTGCGCTTGAAAGCAGCTCTCTGTCTCCCATCATGTTCATTACAGGACATCGAGAGTTAAAGCTCCTACATCTCTTTAAGGTGCTATTCCTTCGACTGCACCATGCATTTAGCACTACTATATAGTCATGCAAAGTACATGCATTGTGGTCATTAATGCTGTCGGATCCATGGAAACTAGGCGCTGAGGACAAACAGACCATCTGAATGAGACTTAAAGCACACAGTGGTGCACGAGTCCCTCATGACTTTTGGGAAAGATGGTGCCGTAGATAAAAGGAGAATGAACAAAATAATATTTTGAATAAAGAGAGTGAGGGAGAGAAAGAAAAAGAGTGTGTGATAGTGGAGCGAGAGAGAGAGAGAGAGAGAGAGAGAGATAGAGAGAGACAATCCAGGGACAGACGGTGAGACATGGGACTTGCTCGGCACAGGCCTCTGAGCTTGTTTTGGCCTAAATAACCCCAGGGGGGCCCCAGCGGAACCAACATTTCCTGCTGAACTGTGGGAGCCCATTACACCTGTGGAGACTGGAGAGAAGGGCCACAGTCAGACAGAGAGACAGAAGGCTCAAACTTAATGGGAAACTCCACTCAAAAACAACATATATCTATCGCTTTTTTCATTGGTCCACTATTGACACAGCCCCGAAATGTTTTGCAGGTCAGCAGTTGTTTTCAAGATATTGGATGATGATGATGATGATGATGTGGCCGGCGACACTTTCCCTTCAATCTGTCATTCATTGGGGCTCCGTCAACCAAGTAGACTAGGGGAGGGAATGAATGACGCGACACCACCCACATTCGTCTCCGGCCCACCCGAGATCACCACGCGGGCAGAGAGAGAGGGGATGGAGAAAAAAAGAGTGATGTGAGGAGTGAGATAACTAGAGAGTGGCGAGCGAGACAGAGTCTCTAGCTACCACTGTAAAACCGACCACTGTAAAACCGACCACTGTAAAACCGACCACTGTACTATGTGCCAAGTCTACGTTGTATATTCTCCCCAATCAATACAGTATTTTGGGGTTTGAGGACTTCCAGTCCTTCACAGTGACATGTTTTTGTTTTGAAAAGCAGGCGAGGCCAACACCTCCACATTAACCACAACTCACTTCGGCAAGAGGCTGATCTTACCCTTCTACTCTGACAGCTGAGAAGCAATCTAAGCTTGCGTCCTAAATGGCACCCTATTCCCTATATGGTGCACTACCATCAACAGTAATAGTAGTCCAGAAACAAGGGAGATAAAGAGAAAGTGAGAAAGAAAGGGAGAGAGGAAAAGCACACACGGTTACTTAACAACCCCTTGCTGACATTTAGAAAAGCCACAGCCCGGGCACTCAAAGATGACAAATGCGTTGTGAGAGCACACCACACACACCCCTAGTAGTTTGTCATGTGATCTCACAGTCGTCCAGTACAGAAAGACTGCTAGTGAAGTGGCCAGAAGGCAGGACTCTTTTATGTTTTTTTTATTTTTAACAATGGCCACCAAAGCCACCCCTAAAGGCCTCTATCCTGTTTGATTGTTCGTAGTTCATTTTCACCATTGAGTTCCTGATCAAAACACTGCCATTCCATATCGAAGGTTCTGTGCTTGTGGTCAATACCAGTAGTAGTATTGATTGCATTTGAATCAATACAGGGTTATGCAGCCTTTGTGCTGTGTGTATGATATCCAAGGTTTGGGAATAGAGATCCGTTCAGACGGATAGGGGCCTTGTATGTTTAACCATTTCCAACAATCAGAATCCATGAAAGTGTCAAGTTCATTCAATCACTTTCATAATCAAAATGGTGGCCGAGGGACTTAGAGAGAGAGAGAGACAAAAGAGGGCTGCAGAAGGCATCAGGTGGAATGAAAATGTAAAAAACAACACATTAAAATGGAGCAGCCTGAGCAAGCTTCCTCTGAAGCCTCAAACCCTCCAATCCCCCCAAAAGGCATTTGCTGCGCTCTGCGCCAAGGACATGCAGCGTAAGGTCATGATCAAACACGGGTGGCATACTGAATTAGGCTATCCTCCCAGAGGGTACTTCCAGGATCCGGCACATTGTCTGTCACCCCCTCTTTCCAGGTACGTTATCTTAACATTTCCCCGTCTTTGGTCCCGACTGATGCACAACCCTATACAACCCCCAAGACCCTCTTCTTCATCCAGGCTTAAAGATGCAAGCATACAGTACATGCATTGCCTTGGGAAAGTATTCAGACCCCTTGACTTTTTCCACATCTGTTATGTTAAAGCCTTATTCTAAAGTAGATGAAATATTAAATATTGTTTTATTTCTACACACAATACCCCATAATGACAAAGTGAAAACAGGTTGATAAATGTTTGCTAATTTCTTAAAGATAAAAGTCAGAAATACCTTATTTACATAAGTATTCAGATCGTTTGCTATGAGATTAGAAATTGAGCTCAGGTGCATCCTGCATGAGCATAATAATTACTGTGTGAGAGGTTATAGACAACACAGTCAGTTTCCATTTAACCCATCTGAACAGCAGGCTACAGTTCTACTGACGTGTCATAGTCCTTTGTGAAGCCCCCCCCCCCCCCCCCCATCAAAGAGACCCTCACTGCCATCATCCTCCTTTTACCACTTTCGACAAATCTTTCCCAAACATGACTTCTCTAGCCCTCCCTTCTCTTTAATTCTCAGCTCCACCTTCGCATCTTTCCCGTTATCTGATCAAATTCCGACATTGTCCTTTTTGCCTTCGTTGGCTCGACGTCAAACTTTCCCTGCCCGTTCCCAAAAGCATTTGGCGATTGGCGTGTAATATATTTGGCACGCGTACAGTTAAGCCCTGAAGCTTAGGCTTACGCACTAATACCAGATAGCCTAAAATAATGAAAGACAAACCTCGACGTAGCCTGTAGATAGAAATTGCACAACAATGATCTTTTTAGGCATTTTTAAAGGCATTGGTTTTCTCTTTATTCAACTCCAAAACCCATCCGCCCCGCGAATATAACCGTAGGAACTGCGGGTTATGAGTCAACCCGCGCATCACTACTACACGACACCAATATATAGATAATACAGTGTGTATGCCAGGTTGATGGCCCGGAGTATTGGCTACTCTGTTGTGGATGCAGCTCTTGGCTTATTCTGCCGGGGAAACGGCGAGGGACTGAGTTCAGATGCCTTCCTGCATTGAATGATCAGTGGAATAAGTACATTACTTGTATCAATAATGAGAATAATCACTATTTAGTTACTATTGGGTCAAGACATGACCCGGACATGACCCGAACACCCAAAGCAAACTGTAAAATGTACCCAGAGAGCTTTAGAGACCGAACACCAACCTTTACACTACTACAACTGAATGTCAGTGGAAGTACATGACAGCATCAATAATGGCTGCATAATCAATGTGCTATTGTTGCAGTTTCTATGACAACTGTTAGAAATGGACACCTAAGGGGGGGGGTCATGTTACGTTATTATCTTTACTGTGGTTCGTCGAAAACAAACGTGATAACGACCTAGCAAATCCATCTGCAACAGTAGTGGGTGACTATCTGCAACAGTAGTGGGTGACTATCTGCAACAGTAGTGGGTGACTATCTGCAACAGTAGTGGGTGACTATCTGCAACAGTAGTGGGTGACTATCTGCAACAGTAGTGGGTGACTATCTGCAACAGTAGTGGGTGACTATCTGCAACAGTACTGGGTGACTATCTGCAAGAAGGAAAATAATAAGATAAAGGAAAAATACAACGGTTCCTTAATTAAGCCGATATAATTTCCTGTTGTTTGAAGTGTTCGGGATCAGTTTGTGGGAGTCGGGTTGCGAGTGTCTGCGTTTAAGTTGTTACTAATGAAACCCAAGGGTCCTCGGTGACAACGAAGAGGATGTTAGATGAGTGTGTGTTCTGTTGTGCAGCTCCTTGCTATTTCACAACACAGACACTTCCGTGCGCACGCACGCGTACACACACACACACGCCCACGCACACACCAAAACACAGTTACAGATACCCAGACACACACACAGACACACAACCACAAGACACACGCACGTACACAGGCATGCACACACGCAAACACACACACTCAACAGAATGAACTGCTCACAGACACACCTTGGGGAGGCCTAGGCCCATTTAAATGGAAAGGGAACCCGCGAGGCAAATGCACACTGTCAGAACTGTCAAAGCCTGTGATGAATGAAGATAAATCTGCCCCACCTCCCTCTTCTCCCTCTTCTCCCTCAGAGAAACACAGGAGACACACAGGGAGAAAAAGGTGTGAGTTACTAATCACATCCCATTTTGACCATCTGTGCCGGCACTAAGTCTTTGAGCCCGACGTGTCGGGCAGGATCCTTTCACTTGTCTGTTGTTGGTGGTGCTTTTTGGTTTTGAAATGTGAGCACGTGCTGATGTGAGCATATATGACAATGGCGAACCTGGCAAGCAGAACAGTGCAATGCTACTGGTAATGGTTTTGGGCCGCAGCGTTTCTAATGTGGAGGCCGTATAAAACACATATTCCTGAAAGGGCCATGAACAGTACCTAGTAATGCGTTATACTGTTAGACAGCTCGTATATTTTGCTTTTGTTTGGTATTTATTATTAATCTATGATTTGCATGGGATAGAGAAAGTATTCAGACCCCTTCACTTTTTCCACATTTTGGCAACAAGACCTCAGAAACAGAAGGGACCTTATTTCATGACCAGAACATGAACCGAGAAAATAATTAACTTAACATGAACGGAACAGCATGCGCAGAACAGCAAATAACAGAAAATTAAGAAAGTTGTGTGAGAGAGAGAAAGAGAGAGTGGAAGAAAGAGAGAAAGAGGCGGAGTACACAAGTGAGAGAGATGGAGGATGAACGAGGCCAAAATCCAATGGAACCAGATGGCCCCCGGAACAAGTAGCGCCTGAGGCGCCCGCCTCCTCCCCCACAATCCTCGGCGTGAAGCAACAAAGGTGGAGGGCACTGACACACATGAGACAGGCCCGACCGGTTCTCCTGTCGTTTTCATCTGTGTCTGGAGGTCCTCTGGGAGAGACGCAAACATTTTTGGGAAGAAACGGTAGAAGCCAGGGTCAGCTGTTTTTAAGAGCGAGGAGAAAGGTGACGTGAGAGAGGCAGGGAGAGGGAGGGAAGGGAGGGATGGATGGACTGGGAGAGAGAGAAAAGGAAGAGGACCGTTGTCTCCAGTGCGGTGTTTACAGCACTGAGGTTCCATTCACTCAAAGGACTGGCATTACACTACATTTTATGGCAACACATTTCTTTCTTAAATGGAGCATATAGCTTAGCAGACTGTGTAGCAGCTGCGTCACCACTGTGTCTTTATACTTTCTCCCTCTGAACACCAGTACTGAAGAGACTCAACGAGGCAGGTAGCCTAGCGGTTAAGAGCATTGGGCCAGTAATCGAAAGGTTACTGGTGGTTCAAACCGACAAGGTTAACTGCCTTGAGCAACGCAGTTAACCCCCAACAACTGACCCCCGGTCGCCAATGATGTTGATTAAGAATTTCGCTACACTCGCATTAACATCTGCTAACCATGTGTATGTGACAAATAAAATTTGATTTGATTTAAGGCAGCCCCCCTCACCTCTCTGATTCAGATGCGGGACGACTCGTTTTGGTTGAATACATTCATTTGTGTAGCTGACTAGCTATCCCACGTTCCTAATAGCAAGGGGAACAACGAGAAAGAAAGAGTGGTATGCCAACTAACATGAGCAGCTAGTCTAAGAGAACGCTGGAGATGCAGTATATAAATATACAGAACAAATGGCTTCATTTCCGTGGATGGAGCTAACCACAAAGCAATCAGTGAGCCCCTTCCCACACCTCCCCTTCGCTCCTACAGCTACACACACACACACACACACACACACACACACACACACACACACACACACACACACACACACGGCCTGAAATTAAATCATAAAAGCCATTTCATTAAATTGAACTGTAATTCAATAGCCGCAATCATTCAGTAATTTCAAACGAAGAAAATCTCTCATTATGGTCTCCTGTCCCCGGCACGTCGAATAACTCCGCACCATCAGATTGAGCCCAGTCAATTCCTGTTATTGACTGTAGAAGACACACCAAAGACACGGATAAACACTTCTGTCAACGCAACACTACCAAAAGTATTTTGCAATATGTTTGGCCTTGTTGTCACTGCTTCAACTTTACATGACTGGAGTGCAAACAGCTTGCAGTATATATGAACGCCATGTATATAACTCCGCAGACCAAAGTGCATACGTTCATGTTTGTATGAGTGGCCCCCAGCAGTAAACAGACCTACGATCCTGGCGGTGCTATGCTCTACAAACTGAGACACATAGAACCACATACAAAGGGAACAGAACGTCGGATATCTGCACGCTTGTACAAGAAAAGTCTCCTTTTTCTTGTGATTACGCGGGGCCGGAAGGTAAATACCAGCACCACATGACAAATCAAACATGTCGTACTATGTTAGTGTACGTGCACAGCAGAGCATATGGGCTCGGCAGGGGGTAAGCAGGGAGTAAAGAGTACAGTATGGTTTTGATGCCTGGTCTCTATATTCATTGTTTGTTTGTGTGCTAGGTCGCTTTGAGAGGCTCTTGATCCCTGACTAATCTCCTGCTACAGTCTGTCTGTCTGTCTGTCTGTCTGTCTGTCTGTCTGTCTGTCACAGCCAGCGGCAGTAGCAGCACCACCTCCCTCTATATGTAGGTCAAATAGGGTATTCTCTCTTTTCGCCAGCCCCACTGATACTTCCATTCACACACTCCCCAGAAAAACGCCAAAGCAAATAGAACAATGGCACAAACACACATATGAGAGATAGGGACACAAGAAAGCAAATGAAACCAAAGCTAGTGTAGTGCAGCCAGCTCGTGCAGTGCAGTGTAGTGTAGATGCCCATAGATTACCTCCCTGGACCTCATGCAGCATATGTCACAACGCAAACACGCAGACGGGCGTGGATGTAGAAACAGAATCAACACACAAAGCAAATCAAACAAAGTGTGACACTCAAACAAAATTGAAAACAAAAACGCACAGTTTGGTCAGGCAACAGACAACAAGATCCCACAACCTAATGGTGGAAAAAAGGGCTGCCTAAGTTTGATCCCCGATCAGAGGCAACGATAGACAGCTGCCTCTGATTGGGAACCACACTCAGCCAAAAACAAAGAAACAGAAGACGTAGGAATTCCCCACCCGAGTCACACCCTGACCTAACCAAACATAGAGAATAATAAGGATCTCTAAGGTCAGGGCGTGACACAAAGTGTACAACCTAGAAGCAAAGCCAATGTCGAAATCAATATATAGTTGTTGGAGACACCCATTCCGTTGAATCCTCATTCACACTTCCACAGACAGATAAGCATGTCACGGACTACAGCTCCCTATTCATATGAAGGGGTTTGATTCCATGGGTGTCCATGGGCCACTTTCTACGTGTGTGAATTATGCTCGTTCTCATACTTTTAAAAAGTTTTACTTTAGATATGCTTCAGAATGTGTCTTTTTTTTTAATGATTCAAAGAGATGTCTGACACATTGGCTTCATCCCAAATGCATTATTGTCACGCGTGCTCCCTCTCCGTCCTCGAGGTCGCCAGGCTGCTCACTCCCTGAACTTGCCTCCCGACTCTCAGCGCACTCGTTACATTAATATCCAGAGCTAATGTGTTAGGTGAGTTGTGACATTTAGGTTTCTGCATTATGATCCATTTATGACACTTGAAAAGGACGTGGCAGCCACGTCAGCGCGACATTACCATTACACAGGGAATATAATTCAAGTGCATTGTAACTGAATGACTAGATTCAGAACGATATATAATATTCTAAACGTTGGCCAAACTCTCTGAATATATGGCTCGGTCTATATCGCCTGTCCAGCTAGATAAACATGCAATGTATACATTTATTCATCCTCTGGATACATTGCCCTTTTGTGTGCCACAAATGAGTAGCACTGCATTAAATTATTATGAGTACAAATCTAACTGAAGTATATTCCCATTCATCTTTGATGTTTTCAAGTTCACCTGCGTGATTAGGAACACTTAAGTGGTAAGCCATGACTTCCTGTTTCACTGGGGTATAAATATGAGGTGACACACAGGCCAAGTTCCCATGGCCTGAGAATACAGTAATGACATGCAACAAAAAGTTGTTGAGATGCACAAATAAGGAAATGGAAATAAGAACATAGCTCAACGGTTGAAAATGCCCATTTCCACTATCAGGGCAATAATGAATAGGTTTAAAGCTAAAGGAGATGTTAACCATCGGCAAGGAAGAGGACGTGTGTCTATATTGACCCCACGCACAACGAGGAGGAAGGTTCGAGTGGCCAAAAATTTCGACAAGGATCACAGCTGTAGAATTGCAGACTTAGTTGGGTCTAGGGTCAGAAAGTTTCCAAAACTACGATCAGACTCCTCCTGCATAACCACAAGTTGTTTGGGAGGGTTGCCATAAAAAAAGCCTTTGCTGTCATCCAACAACAAACTCAGGCGCCTAGAGTTTGCCTAACCTTACTGGAACTTTCAATGGGACCGGGTTCTACGGTCAGATGAGAACCAAATAGAGCTTTTTGGAAACAATCACCAGAGGTGTGTTTGGCGTAGACAGAAAGATATCCATGCAGAAAAGTACCTCATCCCCACTGTGGAGTATGGTGGTGGAGCTTTGATGTTGTGGGGCTGTTTCATTTCCAAAGGCCCTGGGCAACTTGTTAGGATACATGGTATAATGGACTCCGCCAAGTACCAGCCGATATTAAATCAAAACCTGACTGCCTCTGCTAGGAAGCTTAAGCGTGGACCTCGTAATCTGAAGGAGCTGGAGAGATTCTGTACGGAGGAATGGTCTCAGATCCCTTGCCATGTTTTCTCCAACCTCATTAGACATTATAAGAGAAGACTCAGAGCTGTTATCTTGGCAAAGGGAGTTTGCACAAAGCATTGAATGAAAGGGTGCTAATAATTGCGGCTCACATATATTTTTATTAAAAAACTTGTTTTACGATAAGAATTTATTTTATTTAAAGGTTCAATTTTTGTGAATATTTTGAATGAAAGACCAAGAGGATAAACGATAAATAAAACATTTCACAGCCCATTTTTCTCATTTACCAAGGGTGCCGATATTAGCGGAGGGCACTGTATAATAAATCGGCTATGTGATATCTGAAGAATATAGTTGATTGATTATTTTGAATATCCATGTATGTATTAATACTGTATTACTTTATAAATGTGTCTCTCTAAAAAAAAATACCCAGCAATATATTTCAAATAAGATCATGTAGGTCTTTATGTGTGTCACAAGATATGTTTTTATTTAATGTCGATTTACCAACATTTCTGAGAATGGATATATTGAGTTTTGGATTGAAACTCTTCAAAACAGGCATGTGGTAGATATACACTGAGTGTACAAAACGTTAGGAACACCTGCTCTTTTCATGACATAGACTGACCAGGTGAATCCAGGTGAAACCTATGATCCCTTAACAATGTCTCTTGTTAAATCCACTTCAATCAGTGTAGATGAAGGGGAGACCGGCTAAAGGATTTTTAAGCCTTGAGACAATTGAGACACGGATGATGTATGTGTGCCATTGAAAGGGTGAATGGGCAAGAAGAAAATATTGAAGTGCCTTTGAGCGCACTGGTTTGAGTGTGTCAAGAACTGCAACGCTGCTGGACAGTTTCCTGTGTGTATCATGAATGGTCCAACACCCAAAGGACATCCAGCCATCTTGATACAACTGTGGGAAGCATTGGAGTCAACATGGGCCAGCATCCCTGTGGAATGATTCAGACTCCTTGTAGAGTCCATGCCCCGACCAATTGAGGCTGTTCTGAGGGCAAAAGGGTGTGTTACTCAAAATCAGGAAGGTGTTCTTAATGTCTTGTACACCCAGTGTATTTTATTAACCATTATTTAACTAGGCAAGGCAGTTAAGAACAAAGTATTATTTACAATGATGTCATACCAGGGAACAGTGGGTTAACTGCCTTGTTCAGAGGTAGAACAACAGATTTGTACCTTGTCAGCTCGGGGATTCGATCCAGCAACCTACCAGTTACTGGCCAAACGCTCTAAAAACTAGGCTACCTGCCTCCCCATGAACCTGCACACACACACATAGATACAGGCAAACAGTCACACACTTTTGTAGTTCTTTCTTTTGGTAACAACAAGTAGATAGTTCCTTCTAAAGCCACCAAATGAAACATCTTGATATCCAAATCATCTCAATTAATCACCTAACTCCCACAAATTCAGATTATAAACATGCCATGTAAATGGTTCACTTCTATGACTTCTGCTGGAAAGCCAATTAGACGTTGAATGTGATGCACCTGTGTTAATTAACCAATGATTAAGGTTTGAAGTGCAGGTTAATGATGTCTTATTAGGTCAGGTACACTACGTCGCAGGGATTTAACAATGGCAGAAAACTCCCTCCAGCAAATGCATCCATCAATCCAATGTCTCTAAATCCACCCATGACAGATAAGGGGAGATAATTGGGACGCAACCCTCTCTCACTCATCTCTCCCAACCCTTCCCAGCGCCAGAGCTTGAGATAGTAGCAGCAGCAGCTACATAGCTTCTCCACCCCCTCAGGCCTACGTGCCTCTCTGGCTCCATGCAAACATCCTCTCTCCCTGCCACTACAATCACCCACACACTCTGGGGGAAAATCTCAATAATAGTCTTTCCTCAATTTCTCTTATCGGTCCTCACCTCGTCTCCTGGAGTGTGTGTGTGTGTGTGTGTGGGAATTGTCTCCTTATTGAGACAAGGGAACAAGGACAGAGGACACAAGGAAGGGTGGAACAGACTATTGAGATGCACCTTCAGTCTACACTATGGCTGTAAGGGCTGAGACAGAGTCATCGGCTCTGTCCGGGCCTTAATGAAAAGACCCAGGCCTCAGAGACAGGAAGGGACAGTCAGGATAAAAGACTCCCATTCAACGTGCCTCGAGATCAGATAAGGGCGGCGTTGTTAGCTCCTCTTCTCCTGGGGTTTCTTTTGGAGTGGAGATCCTATCGATATGGATCATACATGGCTGGATACGGCTCAATTAAAATGGGCAATCTGGAATTCAAACAACAACAAGTTGGCCACCGCATCAATGGCTATGAACCGTGAATATAAGAATTCCAAAATGGGATGTACCAATTACAGATTGCCCGAAGGGGCGGATTGAAAGTGCATGTATGCGGCCAGCCAACATTCAATACTACACTGAACAAAAATAGAAACACAACATGTAAAGTGTTGGTCCCACGTTCCATGAGCTGAAATAAAAGATCCCAGAAATGTTCCGTACACACAAAAAGCTTATTTCTGTATAAAAAAAATACATCCCTGTTAGAGAGCATTTCTCTTTTGCCAAGATAATGCGTCCACCTGACAGGTGTGGCATATCAAGAAGCTGATTGGACAATAAAAGGCCATTCTAAAATGTACAGTTTTGTCACACAACACAATGCTACAGATGTCTCAATTTTAGAGGGAGCGTGCAATTGCTATGCTGACTGCAGGAATGTCTACCAGAGCTGTTGCCCGATCATTTAATGTTCATGTGGCTAACATAAGCCGCCTCCAACGTCGTTTTAGAGAATTTGGCAGTACGTCCAACCGGCCTCACAACCGCAGACCACGTGTAACCACGCTAGCCAAGAACCAACACATCCGACTTCTTCACCTGCGGGATCTTCTGAGACCAGCCTCACAGACAGCTGATGAAACTCAGGAGTATTTCTCTAGGTAATAAAGCCCTTTTGTGGGGAAATAAAAACTCATTCTGATTGTCTGAGTGTGGGCCTACCGCTGCGCCCTGCCCAGTCATGTGAAATCTATAGGTTAGGGACCTAATTTATTTATTTAAATTGACTGAATTCCTTATATGAACTGTATACAATTGTTGAAAATGTTGCATGTTGTGTTTATGTTTTTTCAAAAGTTTTTTTCAAAAGTTTGGACACACCTACTCATTCCAGGGTTTGTCTTTATTTATACCATTTTCAATCTTCTGCAATCCCTACCATGTCACAACACTGATTGGTTCAAACACATTAAGATAAGAAATTCCACAAATGTACTTTTAACAAGGCACGCCTGTTAATTTAAATGAATTCCAGGTGACTACTTCATGAAGCTGGTTGAGAGAATGCCAAGGTTGTGCAAAGCTGTCATCAAGGCAAAGGGTGGCTACTTTCAAGAATCTCAAATATACAATATATTTATATTTGTTTAACACTTTTTGTGGTTTACTACATGATTCCATGTGTGTTATTTCATAGTTTTGATGTCTTCACGATTAATCTAGAAATGTGAAAATAGTAACGATTGAATGATTAGGTATATCCAAACTTTTGACTGGTACTGTATGTCTGCCTTTAATTCCTGGTTTAGATTGACCGTGTCACGGTCGGCAACTGCCGGTCTTACAGATGTCGAGGGAAACACATAAAAGTGAGCCATTGATTGACACAGGGTCGTAAAATAGCAACATGCTCTTGTATAGTGGCAGTGGAGCTCATTGGGTTGCGGGGATAGGTTGCCATTCATAGAGGCTGCCTGGAGTTGCCTGTTGGGTATTGAGCAATCAGATCTATAGGTGAAATACTTAGGCCATAGAAAATACCTGCTGCACATTTGTCTTCGTACAAAATGGCACCCTTTTTCCTATACAGTGCACTACTTTTGACCAGAGCCCTACAGACCGTGGTCAAAAGTAGCAAAACTAGAGGATATGGGGCCAGTAGGGAATGAGCATTGAAATGTTATGTAAATGTGTGAGAAATAATCAATAGGAGAGCTTCACCCTGTGATACCAAGATGGCCGAAAGCAATTCTTCTCTTGTTATGGTACTTATGGCAGCACAGAGAGTTCTCTGTCTTCTCTGGCTGAAGTGTGTACGTGAGGAGAGGGAGGGATGGGGAAGAGGAAGGGAGAGAGAGAGAAAGGGGGGTGGAGAAGAGGGAGAGAAACAGTTGGGAGAAGAACTGTAATAAGGTAGGGAAGGAAAGAAGTGAGGAGGGAGGAGAGGAAGGAAGAAGAGAGAGAAGGAGGATTGGGAGAGAAGGGAAGGAGAAGTGGAAAGAAGATAATGTACTTTGAGTGCATACTACATTTATCCACCCACCCACGCTGCTCCCCATCTATCACTATACATCTGGATTAATACATTATACAGATCTAGGTAATAAGTTACAGGACATGGAAGTACCTCATATAACATGCAATTTAAAAACCTCAAAGAGCAAGCATTTTCACACAATTCTCAGAGTTTCAGTGGAAACACGAAAGTACTTATTGTGACCTTTTAGCAAAGTTGATGTTTCCCCTCAGCGGATATTGCAAATGACATATTTTAGTCTCAGTCCTTTTCTAGCGTCATTATAGTCTCATTTTGCTTATGCATAATTAAATGCAGTGACAAATGTATACCGTTAGCGATATCTTTTCAACAAACTAGATATCCCTGAGCAATCTACAAATGATTTCTATAAAGAATGAGAAAGAGAAAATAAGACCAAAATAATGGTGTTCCAAAAAAGGTCCAGTCGCCAGGACCACAAATACAAATTCCATCTCGACACCGTTGCCCTAGAGCACACAAAAAACGATACATATCTGGGCCTAAACATCAGCGCCACAGGTAACTTCCACAAAGCTGTGAACAATCTTAGAGACAAGGCAAGAAGGGCCTTCTATGCCATCAAAAGGAACATGACATTTGACATACCAATTAGGATCTGGCTAAAAATACTTGAATTAGTCATAGAGCCCATTGCCCTTTATGGTTGTGGGGGTCTGGGGTCCGCTCACCCACCAAGATTTCACAAAATTAGACAAACACCAAATTGAGACTGCATGCAGAATTCTGCAAAAATATCCTCAGTGTACAACGTAGAACACCAAATAATGCATGCAGAGCAGAATTAGGCCGATACTCGCTAATGATCAAAATCCTAAAAAGAGACGTTAAATTCTAAAACAACCTAAAAGGAGGCGATTCCCAAACCTTCCATAACAAAGCCATCGCCTACAGAGAGATGAACCTGGAGAAGAGTCCCTAAGCAAGATGGTCTGGGGGTCTGTTCACAAACACACCCCACAAGGACCCCAGAACAGCAACACAATTAGACCAAACCAAATCGTGAGAAAACAAAAAGATAATTACTTAACTAGAATGCCATTTGGCCCTAAACAGAAAGTACACAGTGGCAAAATACCTGATTACTGTGACTGACCCAAAATTAAGGAAAGCTTTGACTATGTACAGACTCAGTGACCAGTGAAGAACAAACACCACTGTAAAAACCACACATATTTATGTTGATTTATTTTCCCTTTTCTACTTTAACTATCTGCACATCGTTACAACACTGTATATACATACACATAATATGACATTTGAAAAGTCTTTATTCTTTTGGAACTTGTGTGAGTGTAATATTTACTGTTCACTGTTAATTGTTTATTTAACTTCTGTTTATCCACTTCACTTGCTTTGGCAATGTAAAAATATGCTTCCCAAGCCAATAACACCATCTGAATTGAATTGAGAGAGAGAGATGTCATGTGAGAGACAGAGAGAGATTGAGATAGAGAGGTCATGCCAGACTCAGAGAGAGAGAGAGAGAGGAGAGACAGAGAGAGATTGAGATGGAGAGGTCATGCCAGACTCAGAGAGAGAGAGAGAGAGACAGATAGAGATTGAGATAGAGAGGTCATGCCAGACTCAGAGAGAGAGAGAGGGAGAGAGAGGTCATGCCAGACTCAGAGAGAGAGGGAGAGAGAGAGCATGCTCAGTCACAGAGAGAGAACACTTTGGAGTTCATACACAGTTTGAAACCCGCGAGAAACAACAGCCTCCATTCACAACCAAGGCCATTGTTGAGTGGTATACATATATAGGACCTTAATCTGACCTACAGTATATTGCTGCAGCAAAATAATCCCACAGCAACAGGATGTTGCTTGATCGGTGGTTAGGCTGGTGAAAATAAGGTTACATGAAAAGTGGAATACTGTTAATATAACCATAAGTGTTGGTGCAGGTTTTCAGTTCAGTTATACATCTGCATTTCCTGAGGCACAGGAAAATGCTCAGCCACAAAAGAATGATCAAATTAAGATCCCACATCAGTACTTGGTTAACCCCAGTTTGACGCCTCGGGCTTACAGAGCACTCTCTAGAAGGGCCCAATGAGATATCCCTCATGCTCTTGACCTCGTGGTCGAGCACGGCCAAGCAAACGCCACAGAGGACCGCAGTAAACAAAGAGACCATTCTCGGTCAACTCTCACCGTGTAATATATCACTGCCTACTATCACAAAGCGGTCGACAGCGTCCTGGTCTCGGTGCAACAGTGGAGTGGTTGTTAGTGAGGAAACGGTAGGAAACGGTTGACATCAGTCATGGTTAAAAGAGTGATTCATCACGGTGGAGCCACGTGGTCTCTCTCAGCCCTCTCTCATCCATTCCAACAAAGCACCGGGGTTATCAGGGCACTTTGGTTAGTCGTAGTGCATGACAGAAGAACGGTGTTTTAGGCACAGGCAAGTATGTCCATGTAGACACACAGACATGCATGTACACACCTGCACACACGCACACACACACACACACACAAACATACATAGAGTGTGCACACTGACACTTTAGATGGTAGTTTTTCATTTCCATTTTGACACCGTTTGAAGGGAGATGTTTATATTCTAATCTCTCCCATCCCGTAGGCGTTTGCTATCCCAGGTAAACTCCGGACCATGATACTGAGTCTGTACTTCGGATGTGAACACATTTAGGCAGACAACACCTGCACACGGGGCCAGTGTGTTTCAAAACACTGCCTTGTGCCACTCTGTTTACATTAGAACCCTTTCAGTGCTTCACTGCAGTCCTGTCCGGTACCTACTCTATGTGGGACGAGGGCTTGAACTAGAAACACTAACACTTAGTGGGGAGTGCAGAGTGTAGCCTGTGGTCAAACAGCAGCCACACACACTCTCACACTGTTAATGCGCATAGGCACACGCACACACATGCGCATGTACGCGCACACACACACACACCAGCCATTCCATGCGGTGAAAGAACAGTTATGCACACAGATACTGTACATACACACAAGCTAACCCAACTCTATTTGCATGCACACACACGCGCACACAAACACACTCCAGCTCAACAGCTCAAGGAGGGAGGCAACTAACCGGAAGAGGGGAGGCGGGTGCACTGACCCAGCCTGTTTTCTCTGTGTGAGGCCCCCCATCAAACTTTCATGATGGGAGTCTGTGAAAGGTAACTCTGCCTGACAGTGCCTCCCACACACACCGGTCCCACAGGGACTTCAAGGCTGGGGCTGAGCGCAGGTGTGTGGCCCTGGGATTGTTTGTGCTGGACAGCAGGCCACTGCTTGCAGAGCTGTCTGCCACTCTGAGTGTGAGGATAAAGAAGCCTGGAGTGTCTGAGAGTGTGTTTAAAACACGTCAGGGACGGAGAGAGAGACAGAGAACGACAGAGAAAGACAGAGACACAGAGAACGGAGGGGGGCAGAGAGAGAGAGAAATAGAGAGAGAGAGCGACCACAACTGAAACTGTTTTTTATAAACAGTGCAATGGGGAAATAAAGTAAGCACATCATCACAAACACTGAGGTGGCAGATGAGGCTCTCTCTTCGAGGCGTTGAGGTGTATTCAGGGACCCTCTGAGTGTGTGTGTGTGTTTGTGTGTGTGTGTGTGTGTGGCTGGCTCGCTGGCACTAGCCTACTTTACTTATATCACACAGGGATTGTCAGGAACGGGGAGATGAGGGGAGACGAGGGGAAACACTTTATTGCGTTTTAAAGCTGCATCTAACACCATCCTCGCTGCTATCCGCCATGATGGATTCCAGCGTTGCCACGGAGATAATTCAACGTGTGGGACGTGGGGTGGGCGTGTGTGTGGGAGGGGTGTTGTGTGTGCACTATATTTATTGTGCAGGTCACTTCATATCCCATGCTGGCGAAGAAAATGACAATAGATTTCTGTTGGAAAAAATATGACTTCAACAAACATCTGAAAGGAAAGGAAGAGCTACAAGATATAACATGTTTTATTTTACATTTATTTGACCTTTACTTAACCAGGTAGGCTAGATAAGAACAAGTTCTCATTTACAACTGCGACCTGGCCAAGATAAAGCAAAGCAGTGTGACACAAACAACAACACAGAGTTACACATGGGATAAACAAACATACAGTCAATAATACAATAGAAGTAGTCTATAAACAGTGTGGGCAAATGAGGTAGGATAAGGGAGGTAAAGGCAATAAATAGGCCATAGTGGCAAAATCTTGAGTCCAACGACCCACCATATCGACTGACTAACGAGCGTGCCGCCATATACTCTGTATCTCGCTCTCTAAATCCCGACTTCTCAAATGAAGAACAAAGTCAATTTGCTTGAATGTACTAGTTTGTGTAACGAGCCGTCCCGGGCTCAAAGCAAGGTCTTCTGTTTATTAGGTGAAGCAACATTTACATATGCTAAAATAAATACACAAGCCTTAAGCTAGGGGGGGAGGAGAGAGAGAGAGAGAGAGAGAGAGAGAGAGAGAGAGAGAGAGAGAGAGAGAAGAAATAGAGAAATAGAGAGAGAGAGAGAGAAAGAGAGAGAGAGAGACAGAGAGGGGGGCAGAAAGACAGAGAGGCAGAGATACAAGCCACCCTGGTAAGTACTGTATATGATGCAGTCCGTTAAAGGGGCTTGGGTTATTGCGGGCCACGCGACATCGGAATTTACCACTTCCGAGGACGCAAATATTGACACTGTTGCACTAAATCCTATTATAGATTACATTTGTGATCTCATTTATGGAAATGGCTAAGCCCCGGGAATGAAATTACTATCTTTAAATCAGTTTCCCCCCCAACCTTCTACTTCTGCAATATCTTTAAATTTGTTGTGGTTGTGTGGAATGGTAGCATAATGGGTAGAGAGGGAAGAGAGGCTAAAGCCAGTCTATTCACCAGGGGTTTAATGTTGCTATTCACCATCGCCTTCACCATCGCCTGTGTCACACAGCGAACTTCCATCTCTCCCGTTGGGTCCTATTTGGCTTTTTTTTCATTCAGTGGTATATGGAAAGACTTTGTCTATAGGATTTGCAGCGATTTACCCAGGCAATCTGGGAATCACAAAACAACAAAGCGGTCCATTCAAAAATGTGAAAAAATGTGCCAACCACTGATTGCCCTGTTAAGATATGCATAAAAAAAAAAAAGAGAACTAAACTAACTATTTAGAAGAAATAAGCGTGCATGCCTTTCATGTGTCCTATTCAGATAAAGCAACAAGGTCCTTAATTGCCATTGAAAATGAATGTGTAGAGACTCCTCTCCACTAGTGAGCTGGATTATACATGGCGGCAGATTAGCGAATTGAGAACTGGAACAAACTAAGTGCTTTGGGGAACCTCAGCCCCTTCAGCCCTTCAAAGTCAGTGGGTGCGTCCCAAAAAAACACCCTGTTCCCTATATTTTGCATTACCTACGACTAGGGCCCATAGGACTCTGGTCAAAAATGGTCCACTATATAGGGAATATGATGTCCTTTTGGGTACAGCCAGTGACATAAAAAAACACACCAATAGAAACCCATTTCTTTCCTTATCAAAGCTAGCAATGAACAAGAGGGAAGGATAATGTGAAAAGGACACATCTCAAAATCTCCCAATGGCAATCCAGTGCTTCAGGCTACAGAGTCGTAATAGAGGATCTGACAGACAAGTGTGTTTTCGCTAGTTTCCACTATTAGCATGTGAGACCAAGCTGACGCTTTGTGACAGTTTAATGGCTAGAAACCGGTGCATCTTGAACCCTTTCAAACATCACGAAAGGTCAAAGTAACCATGCACATAATCTCCCACCACGACAGCTGGAGAAGAGTCATCCAGCTACTGCACAAGACTGTATGTGGCACTACGGACCCTGTTGAAAAGACATCCCTACTATACCTTGAACAGGGACCTTGTGGTAGAGTGCCCGCCCTGAGATTGGAAGGTGACGAGTTCAAAACCCGATCGAGTCGTACCAAATGCTGTGAGAATGGGATCTGACGTGTCTCTGCTTGGCACTCAGTGTTAAGGAGATTTATTGTGGCTAAGGCCCTCTGACAGACTAGAGTCCTGCCCACGAGAGTCCTGTCCAGTAGAGTCCTGTCCATGAGAGTCCTTCCTGGACAGTAGAGTCCTGTCCACTAGAGTCCTGTCCACGAGAGTCCTGACCACGAGAGTCCTGTCCACGAGAGTCCTGCCCAGTAGAGTCCTGTCCAGTAGGTCCACTTCTCCATCAAGCTGCCTCATGCTACTGAAACAGGAGATGAGCAGCTCTGGCTCGCGCGTGCAAGGCTACACACTACAACCACGAAGAGGACGGAAGGTAGTACCTGTCGGTGTCCTAAATGGCACCCTATTGAGTGCAGCGCTTTTGACCACTCCCATACTGACGTTTGGAGAAATGGAATATGGGATCTGAGGCAAAGAATACGTGTCAGGGGTAGAATATATGACAACGGTGCGTCGCACTACTGAATCCTGTTACAAATACATTACCATACCATGAAGGGATTGAAGGTCTATATAGAATTATTACATAATGTGCTCTCTGGCAAGGAGCAACCGCTAACCTCTTGCGCACACATCCCACACAGCCAGCTAATGCAAGAACATGTATCGCGTTCCTCCCATGGGATATTTCAAAGAGAAACGCTGGGGAAGTGTGTTCCATCTGCACTTTCACTGCAGCACGGTTTTGAATACAGAGAATTCTAAAGATATTCGGGAACGGCATGTGTTTTTAATTGACCTAAATGGACTTCAACGAAAACGACAAAACAGACACAAGGCTGTAGATGATTGTTTCAGGTCAGTGGTACTAAACTAGGAGATGATTGCAGCTGTCGTAACTTTTATGGCATCTGTCATGACACGGTTATGACGTGTTAGGTAAACCTTATGACACAGGGTTCAAGTGAAGTGCAACCCTTGATCTCAGTGTCCTGAGAGTGGGAATGGATCCATTGGTCTAGGGAGGGAGGGATGGAGGGAGAAAAGAGATGGAGGGAGTTATGGAGGAAGTCACAATGCTCTAGCTTCTTGACTAGCAACAATTTTAGCTACTAGCCTAATTCCAAACTCTGTCCAAAGATTGGCCCCCATTTTATAGGCCCGCTGACCAATAAAAAAATAAAATTGATTTTATTTTGGGGCGGAACTGAGTCGGGATCTCAAAATCAAATAATAGAACACACAAGGTGCAATTTCGAAATGTGGTTGTGCATTAGCAGTCACTTAATTAGCCCATGTCAGCTAAAAAAGAATTCCGATTGGTAAATTAGTCTAACCAGCTATCTGAACTTGTAGTTAACATGGTGAAATTACCATCCAGGGTGGGGCCAATTGATAATCAGTTATCACATTTCAAAACTGCAAACATTTGCCTCCACCCTAAGGCAAAATGTTTGCCTCCACCCCTACAAATGTTTCTCTTGCCTAGCAACAATTCTAGCTGCAGGGGAGTGGGACTTGATGGTGCTCTATTGGTCTAGGGGGGGAAGAAGGGAGGGATAAAGGAAAGGGAGATTAGCTACTCTGCCCTAAAGAGGACAGCATATTATAGATTGTGTTTTATTGGTCGGGGGGGCTACGCTGCCTAAAGGTGCAACAACATGGCTGATCGGGCTACTGTCACCCATTCATGTGGAAGAGGATTTTAATGGAGAAGATAGTCACTGTTCTCCTATGAGCCACGATCAACCCAACGATCAACCTTAACCCTCATTAATCCTTGGTAATCCATTGACAGGGAGCCCTGGGCCTGATGGTCGCCGGTTGTGTGGTTGTGTCCCCTTAGGCCGAAGGATGCGGCAGGGGAACCAGTCAAGGTTGACCTCTTTGATAACCTTTGCCCTTTGTTAATAAGAGACCGGTGTGTGTTAGGGACAGCTTATGCATCAGCAAATGGCCTGTTTGGGGAGATAATATATTTTGATACACTCCCATGTGCCACCTTGAGCCTAAACAAAACAACCTCCATGAACTCACTCAAGGCACGGTTCAATAAGGGCACTCCGTAGCAGAACATTTTGCAATGGCAAGCGAAACAGAGCTTGTTATTGAACATGTTCAGGTAGTCCCTCCCTGTTTCAGCAAAGAGAAGAAAAACTGCACAAACCCCAACAGAAAACATGACATAAACAAATGGTTATGACGACATCACCATCCATCGAGGAACAATGACGCTACAACGACCAGCCCAACAGACGGAGCCGAGCCCCGGCGCCTCTGAAAAAAACGGCGGACCAGGGTCAATCAATCAGACAGCGAAGTAGACAGAAAACGTGCTGCCAGGCTAGTGTTAGCGTACCCTCACTAACAAGCGCCCCCCAATCAGTCACCGGAATGGAACGTCCCGCTACTTTCATAGAGTAGTAGAGGCTGTCAAAATTGAGGGGCGGAGGGTGGAGGGGACTGGGCAGCACTTGTCATCCTCAGCGGATGAAGAGTGGGAGGGAGCGGATAGAGAGGGCAAAAAGAAATGGAGGAAAAGGAGAGAGGGAAGCCTCCCCTAATGGGGGTGCACGCACGCACTCACGCACACGCGCACACATTCCCCACTCTAGATCTATCATATCTGCTCTGGTAGCGGCCTTTATTGTTGCCCTGCAACAGAAACACTGAGCTGAACTTTAAGTCTATTTGCCAAGTTCACTAGGGGTGAAGTACTGTATAAATATCATCCACTGTAGACCTGACCTACGGTGTGGAGCTTAACGTTGAGGAAGGAAAGAAATGTTTGGAAATTAACGTAACATTGATTTCTACATGGTCGGAGGGGTGAGGGCATCGAGATCCTTTATTTGAAGAACATAAAGGTTATTGGTATATATGTTATATGGTATATATATGGTTATTGGTATTATATGTTAATAATATACCAGACAAATTACTAATGTCAATTATTAATATGTTCCATATGTAAGTATATGGGTGAGGGGGGTAACAATACTAAATTGTAAAAGTTACAAATCCGACGAGGACATGTGGAAAGCCAACAGAGTATCAGAGTAAAACACTGGATGTTAAAGAACAGCCCAAGTGTTCTATCACATTTACATTTTACAATATCTGTCACATTCTCACATTGTGAGTGATCATTTACCTCTGTGGTAGCCAATGGCATAATATCCTAGAGATGAAAGATACAGCTGCTAACTATTGCTATTGTAGTACAGTCAGTATGCCTTGAGGAGAACAGGAAGTCACCACACAATGCCAGAGAAGCCAGTGTTTGAAAGATACATTGGCATGGCTGTTGTTAGGCCCAAGACAAAGTGTTATTTTAATGAATTCATTCATCAAGATATCATCAAGATATCCCGACTACATCACGCAAGATATAGTCCCAATACAAATCTACGGTTGCTATTCAGGCCGGCTGGTCGTTCGTTCTATCGGTTCGGTTGCCAGAGACGCAACAAAGTGGTTAAGTCTTTTTGTTCTGTTTCTATGGACCCCGTCGTTTCTTCAGAATGTTTTATTGCCATACTGGCTGGCTACATTCGCATCCCTTACTAGCTAGCAAACTACGGCTAACTTACAGTCATGTCAAACAGTCAGCAGTCAGAATAACAACAAAGTAGCTGCATGTGTTTAAGCTGTTTTCTAGTGACATTTATTTGGATACATCCATAACAATGAGCTAAAGATGAGTGATTTCACCTGGCATAGAAAATGTGCTCTTTCATCAGGACACTGTTGTTCAAAGCTAGCCAACTACACAGCTAACACAATCACTTCAAACTGAAGTTGGAAAGACTGCAAACTAGCTGCACTTCATTAAGTTGGACCTGTTTTCTATAGACATTTCTTTGTATCCTGTACATTGTAGATATGGGTGGTCCTGGGATTCAAACCCACTACCTTGGCATTGTAAGCACCATGCTCCACCAACTGAGCTAACGAGGACCAGAAAACATGAAAAATATCGAGAGAGGAGAACAATGTTGAATTTTTTTTTAAATAACAGACGTTGATATAATCCAAGGCCAATTCTAGTTCTTTTTTTTTCTTTTTTATTAACTTGTGCTCTATATATTCTCTGCCTTCTACTCTGCTATTAATATTTACATCCTTTTTCCATTCAACCTGCTCTTTCTTTTCATGAAACTACACCTGAAATCAACAAGCTAAAATGCCCCCGAGGCCAAATTCAGCGAATACATTTTCATACATTTTTGTCAATGCATTTTCTGGCTGCACTATTGTCGGGCAGAATATAGTCTCGACAATACGCATCACATTTCTTCACACAGTTCTCTCCGACATCTCACCAGTCACCATCCAAACTCAAATGGATCACAAACCGTGCCAAGAACCGTCGTGAACCCTGCCAAAGATTTGTGAACACTGGCTAGTTCAAAAGCCGCCACACACGCTCTCCGCTCTTCCAAATTTAACATGCCGTCATCCAGGGGGGAGCTCCGATTGGAGTTGGATGAAGTTTCCTTCCTCCTTCCAGCCAGCCTGCTGAGTTAAGGGCTTGGCATTGGCTCCTTCTCTCGCAATAATTGAAGTCCTAAATAAGTGCATAAATAAATGCAGATGGGGAAGTTGTGCAACTTGTGATTCAGGGACTTCAGCTCTCAAAGCCAGTCTTAATGAAGAAAATGTTAGACTCGCAGGCCTCGGAAACCTGTAGTGTCTCTCTGAGTTAGTTACTGGATGTGTCCCAAATGGCAGCCTATTCCCTATATCGTGTACAATCTGTGTCGCATTTAATCATATGCGTCACTTCCCCTGGCACTGAGATATACCATATTCAAACGCATTACGCTTTCAACTGTTTTGGAAGACTTCGATAACATCTTGATAGCATCTTCAAATCCTCCCAATTCCTGGGCACCCAGACCAGCACCTTCTGTTAAGCATTCTGTGGACAAACGGCATGCCATGAATTAGGCTAAACTGAACCAAATAGAATGCAGGGCAGTCAGTGACGGTGATATCGCTCAATCTCCACTAGTGCATCTCTATTTAATGTGGTGATGTGACAGAGCCTGCATCCCAAATGGCACCCATTTCCTAGTGCAGAGCCCTATTGGCCCTGGCCAAAAGTAGTGCACTACATTGGGAATAGCGGGCCATTTGGGCCACAGTAGGGACTCTAGCCTCTCTGTAATGAGCTCATGAAACTATATGGGCCTCATTTCCTGTTCGAGAGAAGCCACTAATCAGCCACCGCAAAGTAACACACACAAGTCCATAAACTTTTATGTCTTTCCCGTGCCATTGCGTCCCCTCAGCGATTAATTGTCAAGGGAGGGCTAGGTTCATTACTAAAACAGCAATTTAGCCTTGTTAAGAAATAAATACATATGAATAAACAAATTCACCGCCGTTGAAGTCAGTCAATTTGGAAAAGCGGCGATTGGAGATTGGACAATTTGAGAAGCGTTAACATCATTGTAATGAAATCGGTTAGACTTAACAGACCCGGAGAAAACCATTTTTATTGTATTTTATTGCATCTGGCTTTTTTTCCCCTTTTCCCTCAGGCTTTTTTTTAATATGAATAAATGAAAGTTATCGTGTTTGGTCATAGGTGTGTAACCAACGTCATGTTCTGGCATGTTCTAGAAACAATGTATGAGAGAAATAAGTGGTGAAGATGGGAAAATCGATGGTACGTTGCATACATTGTATTTCCATCGTGTATTTCATGTGGTGTACTGTTAGATCAATGGCGCTGCATATTTAAACTTGTACTTGTGACCGTATCTTCCATCATTTTGATCGTCAAAGGCGGCCTTCACCCATTACCAGCGCATTGGAAGGAAAATGCCCAAGGGCTTAACAACCTTTCTTCTTTTCAATTCCCTCGTTCAGTGGTAAGCAATAGCCCAGATAAGGCATATTATAACTACTGCCGGTGCAATTCAATATAATGGCGTGGTTTATTGGAAACTAGCGAGCGTGCATTACACATTAACTCCATACAGCCGCTAAGTAATAAGCATCGGGGCTGAAAATGCTGGGATTTAAATTGAGTTTAATTTAAAAAGCCTCTCTCCTTGAAGAGTCAAAGGGGTTGAACACACAAACCATCACCATTTGGTTCCACTTCAGTTCAGACCTAATACGTTCTTAGGAAGCGTAGAAATGGTTGCCTGTTGACCACAAACACTAAATCTAAATGTGTCGTATCCTAACAGTGTAGGGGTGGGGAAGTGTGCTTCTGCTTCCTGTTTTCTCCTGACCCGTGTGACTTGAGTGCAGGCGTGTGTGCATATTGAATCACGATTGTTTTCATTTCTTCCCGACGGCCGGTGATTTGTGTGTCTGAGGTCTATCATCATCCCTCCCTCTGAATGCTTCCGTTGTGGATTTACAGCCTAGTGCTCGTAACCTGAATGAGTGACATACAGCTAGCTTGGCCCGCTCCTCAGCCCAACTCCCCACCTCCCCACCCGCAGCTCAGCATCCCAAACGCCAAACGTCTCTACACTCTTAGAAAAAAGGCTTCCAAAAGGGTTCTTTGGCTGTCCCCATAGAATAACCCGTTTTGGTTCCAGGGAGAACCCTTTTGGGTTCATGTAGAAACCTCTGTGGAAAGGGTTATACCTGGAACCAAAAATGGGTTTTCAAAGGGTTCTCTTAAGGAGAAAATCGAAGAAACCTTTTAGGTGCTAGATATAAAACTGTTTTTTCAATGAGTGTATCTTCAAATTGAAACGGAAGTTGTGATTATTATTTACTCCCAACCCCCAACACCCCTCTCCCTCCTCACCTCTTCCCCCACACCAGACTCTTTTATCTCCAAGCCCTGAGACTAAAAACATGGAAAGTCATTTTGATTCTTAACAATGACACAAATTAGTGGCCAGCACATTGGCAAAACTATTTAGCCGGAGAGAGAGAGAAAAGTGATTCAATGAATAATTCATGGTTGTTAGCTAGTCATTTCTAAACCGGCCACCGGATGCGCCAGTGTGAGAGGAGGTACAAAAGGGGCACCCGAGCACAGGGTGATGTGATTTGATTTCACAGACATTAGAGGGGGAAATTAGGGTATTTCTGCATAAACACAGAGAGAGGAAGAGATGGGGGGGGGCACCGTGAGGCAGGCCTGAAGATAAAATAGACTTCTTTTCCCCTCTTTTCTCTCCCTCTCCAGGCACTCTGAAGCCAAGCATGTTTTATTTTTCTGTGATGTCTTGGCCACTGTTAAAGGAGATAGAGAGAAATAGAGAAAGAGAGTGAGAGAGGTGAGAGCGAGAGAGGATGTGAAAGAGGGGGAAGAGAGAGGGGGAGAGAGAGAGAGAGTGGGAGAGGAGGGGGAAGAGAGAGGGGGAGAGAGAGAGAAAGAGAGAGGGAAAGAGAGGAGGGGGAAGAGAGAGGGGAGAGAGAGAGAGAAAGAGAGGGAGAGAGAGAGAAAGAGAGGGAGAGAGAGAAAGTGAGAGAGAGAGAGGGGAGAGAGAGAGAAAGAGAGAGAGAAAAGAGAGAGAGAGAGAGAGAGAGAGAGAGAGAGAGGGGAGAGCGAGCAATGTGTTATTTTATTAATTGCTGTGCACCAGCAGCAGAGAGCCAGCAGCTGAATGATGATCACGGGATCAAATAGAGAGGGAAAATCAGAAAAGAGGAGGAGAATAGATGAGGATGCTGCCCCATTGCCCACACTTACCTAGGGTGCTGCCACAGACCTTGGCTGGCATGCACACCCGAGCACACAAACACATTAACACACACATACTGTACACAAAAAGACAGAGTACTGAGAGTTCAGCCACTGCCATTGACATGGTCGATAAAGACACCCAATCTAAGACAAGCACTCAGACACACACATACACTCACACACACAGAGCATACAAAGTCAAGGCAAATAGCCACTCTGTTGACTCTCCCCTCTTCATTTGTCAGATGGACCGGCTGAGATCTGGGAAGATTTTAAAGGCGATGGCTGCGGTCGCCACGGCGATCCACGCAGCCGCCGCCAGGCCTGCTGGGAGTTCATTAAGGCCTCATTACCCCTGCCATTTGCCGTCCCCGTGACAACAGTGGCAGGCGGCGGGCGACAGGAAGGGCTGTTTAAATGAGGGAGAGATGTCACCCCGCTTTCCAAAGCACCAATTCAGACAAGAGCTATCTGACCCCAGGACGTTTAAAAAGGTTAGTGGTTTGTTTGCACCCTGGGTATAAAACACATGGCTATTTGTTACAGATACAGGCCTACACTTTTCTCTCCCTTCCCTCTAACTCTCTCTCTCTCTTACCCCCGCTACCCTCTTTCATTCACCCCCCCACACACACACACACACACACACTGTATTCACATTTGGGCCAAGCTATTGATTAGTGGAAGCGGCTACCATTGTCTCTGGAGAGGAAAACAATGCTAGGTCAAACCACTCAATCCACCCTAAGCGCTTCATTTTCCTAATCGCAGTGGGTTCCTGCAAGCGGAACAGACACACACAAAAACACACACACGGCGGTCCCTGCTAAACATTGAACTAAACGTTTCACATAGATAATGACACATCTATTATGTACAGGTCAAACTAACCCTCTAGAATCAAGGGGGAAAACCACGATCCAAAAGAAGGCACTTAGCCCAGCTAGAGCATCTCTAGCCAATACAATCAGCTGTTGTTGATATATTTTGGAGGGAAAATGGCTGACTCAAGGTTACATTTGCTGGATGGAAGTGTCGTAAACACACACACACACACACACACACACAAGCGCATCACGTGCACACACAACACTTAGAAAGTGTGGTTTTGTGTTGTGCCTCTTGGCCCTACCCATCTCCCACAGTACAATATAATTATCCTTCACTGCTCTCCAGCTCCTGTGTGTCCTCCTGCACCTTGGGAGCCAAGAGGAGCTGTCGTAATGAAACAGAGTGCAATCAGGCTGGCAGAGACCAGCCGGAGGAGGAAACAGCAGGACAAATCACTGGTTAATTACAGAGTGGCTAATGCTTAGTCCAGAGCCTCAGCCCGGGCTCCAAGCCTCGCAACTATCCCCAAATTCAAGACTCGTCTGTGGGCTTCTCCATCTCCTTTAGACGGGCATAGCTGCTAATGCTAATTCTAAAAGCCTGGTCTTTGGGCTTCTCCACCAGATGGGTGGCTAGCCGCTAATGCTAATGCAGCTGGCAACAATACCAGGTTCCAGTTGCTAATGGTAACGCTAATCCTCCAGTACCAGGTTCCAGCTCAGGGAGGCCTGCCATGCTGATAATGGCCCACGAGAGCGTGCCAGCGACATCCCAGCAGCTGGTAGGGAGTGACGGACGGACGGGTGGCAAACAACCAACCAACGAGCAGAGAGGCATTGCCCTTCCTCTTCCTTCCTAGCATAAAGGCGGGTTCCTGATCTGTGGCACCCCATTGCCAGCAGAGGCTCCCTTCATCTTTCCGCCCTTTCTTCCCTTCCTCTATCATTGGCCCTGCACCCACACTGCACTTCCTCCCCTTTCAACAGTGGTCCATATGCAATGGAATAGAATAGGGCCAACTGGATGAGTCAACCTCCTTTCCTCCTTGGTCCCTCCATCTCTCTCAGAGGGATGTCTGTATGTGCTGACGTCCATGGGCTTGGCCCAGTCACCAGGCACCAGTCACCAGCCAGCTAGCCATTAAGCCAGGTTCAGATCAGCCTTAATCGATATGGTGCACAACAGCAGCCTCATGTCTCTCTGTGAGGAGGACAACACACACACACACTCCTCTGAACAGCTGCACACTAGGTGATATCGCCAAGCCTCT
>NC_088406.1:60256721-60281721 GCF_034236695.1 Oncorhynchus nerka
GAGAGACACATTTCCCTCAGATTACACAGATCCACAAAGAATTTGAAAACAAACCCAATTTTGAAAAACTCCCATATCTACTGGGTGAAATTCCACAGTGTGCCATCACAGCAGCAAGATTTGTGACCTGTTGCCACGAGAAAAGGGCAACCAGTGAAGAACACACACCATTGTAAATACAACCCATATCTATGCTTATTTATTTTATCTTGTGTCCTTTACCATTTGTACATTGTTAAAACACTGTATATATATATAATATGACATTTGTAATGTCTTTATTGTTTTGAAACTTCTGTATGTGTGATGTTTACTGTTAATTTTTATTGCTTATTTCACTTTATATATTCACTTTATATATTATCTACCTCACTTGCTTTGGCAATGTTAACACATGTTTCCCATGCCAATAAAGCCCTTGCATTGAAAAAATTGAGAGAGCGAGAGAGAGAGAGAGAGAGAGAGAAAGAAAGAGAGAGAGAGAGAGATAGAAAGAGAGAGAGAGAGATAGAGAGAGAGAGAAAGAAAGAGAGAGAGATAGAAAGAGAGAGAGAGAGAGATAGAAAGAGAGAGAGAGAGAGAGAGAGAGAGAGAAAGAAAGAGCGAGAGAGAGATAGAGAGAGAGAGAGAGAGAGAAAGAAAGAGCGAGAGAGAGAGAGAGCGAGAGAGAGAGAGAGAGAGAGAGAGAGAGAGAAAGAAAGAGCGAGAGAGAGAGAGAGATAGAGAGAGAGAGAGAGAGATAGAGAGAGAGAGAGAGAAAGAAAGAGAGAGAGATAGAAAGAGAGAGAGAGAGAGATAGAGAGAGAGAGAGAGAGAGAGAGAGAGAGAGAGAGAAGAGAGAGAGATAGAGAGAGAAAGAGAGAGAGATAGAGAGAGAAAGAGAGAGAGATAGAGAGAGAGAGAGAGAGAGAGAAAGAAAGAGCGAGAGAGAGAAAGAGATAGAGAAGGAAAGAGAGAGCGAGAGAGAGGTTGTTTTGGGGAGGAGAACATTCATCATGACACACAGATAACATATACCATACATTTTTCCTCAATGGCAGACAAAAGGTAATCATTATTTGAATGCTATCTGGGGCAGATTTACTCAGGGCTTACCAGGAATTTGATTACCCGCCCCATAACGCGGTGCGGCAGTTTTAGCATCACGCCAAAGATGATTAGACATCCATTACCTCCCATCGCATGGGATCACCACACAATTATTAAAGAGAGCTTGTCCCAAGAGATGTGAGCGAGTGTTTGGACGAAACCGCAGAATGCTAGTGTAGCCGCAGCAAAACAATTATATTGTACTTTGTTTCCTCCTCAAAAATAGTGAACTAAATAGGAAATAGGGTGCCATTTTATACGACTCCCTGCTCGCCTCGCCCCCTCCTCCACAGGTCAACCATTGTTTCTGCTAGACTGCCTCGCTGTCTGATGAAAAGCCCAGCCGATCACTGCATGGGAGACGGAGAAGCATAGGATTTAATGCAGCAAACAGCATTCTCATCTTGTCATTTTCTCTTCCCTCACCTTTTTTGTTGTTGTCAAGTCATTATTTGGATGTGACGCGCTACCCCTTTTTATGTACGAACAATCTCAATTTTGGATTTCTATACTCACGTTTTTAAGTCGACAAAAGAGCATAGTGTGCTCTTGGTCATAGCAGTAACATGCAGGTGCCAGGAGTGTTTTTTAGTTCAATCACTGCTCCCTTTCACTAAACTAGACACATTAGGCGCTGTGATCTCAAGGGTGAGCCCGTTTCATCTTCAGATGCCGGCTTGTTTACCTAGCGCCTCTTGATATCCTCCTAACTCTCAACTGTTGCTTTGTTTCACACTTCACATTATCTTGGCATTGTCTAACGGGAAACATAGGTCATAGGTTCCGCCCCAAATGGATTCTATTCCCTTTATGGTGCATAACTTTTGAAAAGGGCCAATATGACTCGTCAAAAGTAGTGCACTATGTGGGGCATAGGGTTCCAGTTGGGACTGACCCATACAGGTGTGCTGAGTTTTGGAGTCATGACCTACATTTATTTTTCTTTCTTCTGTATGCGAAATAAGGTCTGCTTTATTTTGAGCAGGGCCCAAAGAGCCATTTGGGACACAGACCCAGAGAACCAAAGCTCAGAGCCAGTCCTGGATACAGAGACCTGCATATGAGACAGGAATGTGCCCAGGCAGTAGCATCAGCAGCCAGCCCCTCTCTCTGTCTCTCTTTACCTCTACTCTTGTACTCACTCTCTCTCTTCCTGCCTGGGCTCTCTCTCTCTCCCTACATCTTTCTCCCTCTCTCCATCCCTCCCTCTCGCTGTCTCTCTTTTGCTCCACCTTCTCTCTCTCTCTGTCTCTCTCTTTTTCTGCATTCTTGCTACATCACCAGGTTATAAGCACGTTCTCCCCAGGGCTTAGCGCCCAGGCAAGCTGATTTGAGGCGTGAAGCCACCACCTTTCATTTTAATGTAATAAAATATTGAGGACAGGGTATCCAAAGACCAGATCCTAATCCCAGCCTCAGAAAGAATAGCTTTTTGTCGCCAGTGCTCTCTCTCTCTCTCTCTCTCTCTCTCTCTCTCTCTCTCTCTCTCTCTCTCTCTCTCTCTCTCTCTCTCTCTCTCTCTCTCTCTCTCTCTCTCTCTCTCTCTCTCTCTCTCTCTCTCTCTCTCTCAATTTAATTTAAGGGCTTTATTGGCATGGGAAACACATGTTAACATTGCCACAGCAAGTGAACTCTCTCTCTCTCCCCCTCTAAATCACACAGGAGCTGTAGTTATTTCACTAAGGCTGAGGATTAGCGTTAGTACTCCATCTCTCTCCCCCCTTTCTCCCTCCCTCTCTGTCTATCTTCATCCCTCTCTCTCTTTGACCACCTCTCCTCTTTGAGCCCCAGCAACAATCACACAAAGAGCCATTTTCTGTGGAGACACATCTCTCTCAGCCACAAAGCTGCAGGGATTTATGGTTAAACCGGTTTCGAGTTCTTATCCGGACATGTGGAAGAAGGGAAGGAAAACCTGTCGAGTGCCTTGTCGACTTGCGTCGGAACAGGTAAACACATAGGCCTATACACAAAGCCGTGTTGACACAAATATAATACCATATTGCTATGATGAAACAGGAACAACACACCTCTCTACACCTGTACGAGGCTAATAGCAGTCTCAGTGACTTGTCACATGTTTTGCCTGCTTTCTTCCTAGCTGCCTTGCCATAATATCAGAACTACCATGAGAGTATATGAGAGCTGTGGAAGAGAAGGGGTCTCCCCTCTCTGTGTCTAAGCTAGCATGAGCTGAGCCCTCCCCGGACCTGGGCATGGTTGATAAGAGCACTGGGGGCTTCTGCTCTGGGAATCTAGAGTCCTGTTCTACAACACAGGAGCACGGCTCCACAGACACCTCGTCTGCATCCCACATGACACCCTATGTAAGGGCTCTCATCAAAAGCAGTGCACTATATAGGGAATAGGGTGCCATTTCGGACACAGCTGTCCCCTGGCTGGCCTAGGCTTTGATGTCTGTGGAATAAAACATGCAGGCAACTTGCCCGGGCTGTCAACCTGACGAAGTGGCACTGAGCGGAAACCGAGGTGGCCACGCCACAGTCACGTCAATGTCCTGGCAACAGATGACTTTTGACAGACTAAAAGTGTCAAAGAGTTTTTTATTTTGTGCCAAATACAAATTACAGCAACATAATGTATTGTGCCATTTTGTAGTCACCTTTTTTTGTAAATAAGAATGTTTCTGTTCACTTCTACATTAATGTGGACGCTACCATGATGATGCCCCCAAAACATGCTAACCTCTCACCATTTCCAATAACAAGGGAGGTTAGCATTTGAAATCTTGGGCAGTTTCTCAGAATGAGAGTTGCTTCGAGGCTACAGTGAAAGTCCAATCCATAACTGTACTAAATGTGTATTAACTTTTACAATAACAGTTTGGTTACCTGCTTAGTAGCATTTTTATTTCACTTTCTTCTTAATTGTTATCTAGGACCATTTTGCCGTCAGGCGTTTTGGGATGTGATTGTTGTGCTGAGACATCGTGTTCTGAAAATAGCAAGGAGGGAGAGGGAGGAATGACGAGAATCTAATTACATCAGCACAGAGTGGATTCTAACGCGACACATGGCCGCGCGTGCGTGCGTGCGTGCTTGCGCGCGTGCGTGCGTGTTTTTATGGGCTGGCGGCTGTGTGTGTATGTGCAGAGAGTGAAAGGGAAAGCAAGGGACAATACCAGGCAATGACCAGCTTTCAGATGATCTTCCCTCTATGAACAGATCCCTTATCACACATCAATGACCATCATGGACAACGCCCAAAACAAACATCTCACATACTATATACTACAACCAGGCTACAGACATTGTGTGAATAAATACAATAACATTCAATTGCATTTCATAAACAACAGGTGTGGACTAACAGTGAAATGCTTACCTACGGGCTATTCCCAACAATGTAGAGAAAAATCAATAGAAAAGTAATAGAAAAGTACAACACATGAGGACACAAGTAATACTAGATACACAATGAGTAACGGTAACTTATAAAGTCAATTGAGGAAGATACAGTATGTACATGTAACCAGAAGGTTGCAAGTTGAAACCCCCGAGCTGACAAGGTAGAAATCTGTTGTTCTGCCCCTGAACAAGGCAGTTAAACCCACTGTTCCTAGGCTGTCATTGGAAATAAAAATGTGTTTTTAACTGACTTGCCTAGTTAAATAAAACATAATAATAGGCAGCAGCGTATGTGATTAGTCCAAAAAGTTTGTGCGGGTAGCTATTTGGTTAAGTACTTAACTAACTATTTAGTAGTCTTCTGGCTTGGGGGTAGAAGCTGTTCAGGTTCCTGTTGGTTCCAGACTTGGTGCTTTGGTACTGTTTCCGTGTGGTAGCAGGGAGAACAGTCTGTGGCTAGAGCAGTTGTCTTATCATGTGATGTAGCCAGTCAAGATGCTCTCGATGGTGCAGCTGTAGAACTTTTTGAGGATCTGAGGTCCCGTGCCAAATCGTTTCAGTCTCCTGAGGTGGAAGAGGCATTGTCATGCCCTCTTCACAACTATAACGGTGAGTTTGGACCATGATAGATCCTAAGTGATGTGGCCACCGAGGAACATGAAGCTCTCGACCCGCTCCACTACAGCCCCGTCGATTTGAATAGGGGCGTGCTTCTCTCAGTTTCCTGAAGTCAGATCCTTTGTCTTGCTGACTTTGAGGGAGAAGCTGTTGTCCTGGCACCACACTTCCAAGTCTCTGACCTCCTCCCTAAAGGTGAGCTCATTGCCGTTGGTGATCAGGCCTTAACGATGGTGTTGGAGTCGTGTGCGGCCACGCGGTTGTGGGTGAACAGGGAGCACAGGAGAACCCTAAACAAATGCACAGTCACACAAACGCAGACAGTGGTGCGAGCTAGGAGCATTTCAAATTTCCGAAATAGTCAGAACAGCAGAGACAAAAACAGCAGCAGCAGCACCCCCCCCCCCCAAAAAAAAAAAAAACATCAAAAGGCAACAACAGGAGAAGAGGAACGGCGACAACAGAGTGTAGAGGCACCAGATGGATCCGACATCTGTGTTTAATGCCACAGGAAAGAGAAAGAGGGAAAGAGAGAGGGGGGGGGCTGTCTGATTGTGCCTCCATACACCGCAGAGCAGAGCTGTGAATGGGAGATGGGGCTGTGTGGGGTAAGTTAAATAAGTGAATGGGTTTTGCTATGGTAAGCAGAGCAGTGATTTCCTGGGCAAGGAATGGTACACACACATCTAGAAAGATTATTTGAGGAAACATTGTTTGTTTCCCTTATGTTTGACGGTAGAGAGGAATGCAGATAAAGAGAGAAATAGACAGAGAGAGAGAGCGGGAGAGTGAGAGAGGGAGAGCGAGGGAGAGTGAGCGAAATAGAGTAAGCGAGAGAGAGAGAGAGAGAGCAAAACAGAGAGAGAGGGGGGAGTGAGAGAGGGAGCACACAACAGGGACGGCATCTCACTTCACTTTGTGCATCTGCCAAAACTTACACACAAACACATGGGAATACTTTTTGGGGTTCTCTGTCCTACATTACATGATGTTTTCGGCCACAGGCAAATTCATCGCATTCCGCAAGAAACTGATAAAAACTCTATACAACTTCTATTCTATTACAATAGTTAGCCAGAGAGCCGAGACGACCCGGTAGTTGCAGAGGCGGAGACTACAAAGCAATGGAGGGGGAGTGCAACTACCGGCTGCATGAGCCAAATGAAGTAATGTTAGGCTGTACAAGCTGTACAAAGTGCAGACGTGTATGGATCAGTTGATTGATTGATCTCAATTAAGGGATAGCAAACAGAATGGATGAGCTCGGGGGACGAGGCAGCCATTTGGTAGTCAAATGTAACTCGATTAGCATGGCCCACCAATATGTCACAGTGATTGGAGCTGAAGTATGGGTACAATGAGGGCAAGAGACAGGAGTCAGACGGGAGTCAGACGGGAGTCAAACTCAATGAAGGTGAGGCACCGGACGGGTGAAACGAGTAGAGGAGGAGACTGTTGCAACTTTTGAGGGATATTGGGAAATAAGGAAAGGGAGGGAGGGATTGAAAGAGAACGAGAGAGTAAAAGAGAGAGACTAGGTTTTCAACAGCCTTTTATTGGCACATGTAAACTCGTCTACGGAAAGTGAAAGAGACAAAAAGCAAGACTGTGATCTGTGTAAGTGAATGACGCCAAACAGTTTGCACTCTTTTGTGTAAGTAAACATGGCATCAGATAGGCCAAGGCCCTCACTACCTGTCTACAAACAGATTGGATGGTATAAATCTGACATGGATCAGACGTTGCATTAACTTCGCTGAGACCTGGGAAATGCAATACAACTCTGGCAAACTGTCACTGAAAACAAATCATTCAGAAAATGTGGTTGGTAATGTCGTGGGTAAACAAGCGTTTTACTTGCTTTACTTCCTCTGTATGGATACCCTTAACACGGCTGCCAGTCCTCCCATCACCAACCCCATGACTCGAATGGGTATACCCATTCTAGGAATGATATGTCTATGTTTAACCCTTTCCATTTCGCACCTAAGGCTGAGGGAGTGGGGTGGTAAGTGGTTCATCGGGGTGATAAGTCCACACTTGACAAACTTCAGCGGTCCTTTGCATTTAGGTCATCAAACTGAGCGTAGATCAGTGTTGGGGGGTGATTGGGGGGAAGCCAAAGGCGAGCGACATAAATGACGATCAAACTGACCTCAGGTTAGCCACATAAACAACCCCGGCAGTTAGCTTAGTCAGCACCCGGCTAGACCTTGGCCAAGCCCCTGGCCTGTGAGCAGAGAACTAACTCCGTATTTCTCATCCCACCGACAGGGAAGTGAGCGGAGCCAAAGTTTTGTGCCTTTCTTTCAAAGCTTCCCATTTTTTTCTTGTTGTCCCGGCACTTTTTATTTTCAGACGCCGAGTTGGGGAGTCGTGCTGTGTCTCTGCTTCTGCCTCCGTCCCAAATGGCACCCTATTCCCTATGTAGTGCAACCCTTTTGACCAGGGCCCATATGGGGGGAGGGGGGGCTGTGTTGCTGAATAAATACGTACATATCGGAGAATACGAGGGGGACATGTGCTGGTGTTTGCTCGTCTACAGTACAAGCTGATCTAAGCAGGGTGGCTTCGTGTTGATAATCGGGAGTTGTGTGACCATGTACGCGGCTAGGGAAGGATGCGTTATGCAGTCTAATACCTTGATGTGTGGAGTTGCTTTTGTGAAGTAGTGTTCGGAGGTGGTTGTTTAGAGGGAATTTCTATGAAGAAACGCAACCGAATGAAATGTTCTGGGAACATTCCCAGAAGCAATTTTGGTTTTCTGGGATACTTTGAATGTACAGAACAGTACTGCTTGAGATGTAGGACGTACTGTAGCTACAGGCAAATAACTCGCAGTCTAATAACAAAAATGTCTCTCTGACTAGCTTTAGACCCATTGTCAGAGAGTCTAAGGTGCCTAGATCCATTCTTATACGGACAGCCATAATGTCCCATCATCAAATCTCCAACTAATGGCAGGGAGACTTGTCTCCACGTTCTTTTTAGGTTACACATGAAAGCAGAAGTCAATACAAAGTGACAGTTTCAAGAAATCAAGCAAAGTTTCCAGTGCCATTGATTTCATGAGATAATGTCCATCCGGCTGACTGTGTACCAAGCATCCTCACCCAGAAATACCACTTCCTGCCTTGAACACTCGCCAATTAGCCATATTGCTTTCTGTAAATGTAACTGTTGCTCTGCTGTTTTGAAACGCAGCCTCATCCTAAGGTTTTCTGGGGGGTTTCCTTTCCAATTCAAATGTCAATGTGTGGCATCCCAATATATATCCCGACAGATTTATCATTTAGAAATTACAGACTCACCCCCTCCCTATTTAAAATGCTCTTGAACGATCCCACTAGTGATAACTGCCCTAGATTACTAGCGACAAAGTGACTTCATGGTACAGTGAAATACATAACGCCACAAATATTTTTACGCTAATAAATTATCTTTGATTTAGGGAGGGAAAGGGGTCATTACCAATGGCAAGCAACACAGCTTGCCACTTGGATCAGGTTGTCGTGAGCATCAGAGGCAATGGGCATGACGGACTCACACAGTGTTGCTTCCTTTCTCTCTTCCTGCTGTCCATATCCCTCCCTCTGTCCTTTCCTAGGTACTGCCCCTTCTTGTTCCCCTTCATCCCTCCATCTTATGGATCTTGCCTCCCTCTCTCCATTATCTCTCTACTTCCCTAGCTCTTCCCCTCCTTCCCTCCCTTCCTAGATATTTCCCCTCAACTCTTCTCTCCCTCTACATTCATCACTCCCTCTTTTCGATCCCACAATCCTTCCCTCCCTAGCTATCCCCCCCCCCTCTCTCTCTCTGTGCCACCCTCCTTCCTTCTACCTCTTTAATTCATTCCTCCTTCCTTCCCTCCCTATCTGGGGGAGGGTAGAGGGCTACGGATGGTGACCTTAGCAGGCTCTGACAGCATTGTCTTGCTGGGTAAGTAATTATTATATCCCTCAAACGCTGAGGCTCTGCTATCTCTCTCTCCCTCTCTCGCTCTCTCTCTTCCTCCATCTCTTTCTCCCTCTCTCCACACCATCTCTGTCTTTCTTACTCTTCCTATGTTCCTTTCTATTCCCTCTGTTTCCCCACAAAGGTCAGAACATGCCATTCTGTTGTTGTTTTCCCCAATTGCGGTCGGTGGCTCCTTCATTGGATACAAATTCAATAACATGGTAATGTTCTTGATTAATCGACTGCTATTTGATATAGAGACTGGCAGAAATGAAACGCATGTAATCTCCACGTGGGCATCTGCTTGATCGCAGGCAGACATGGATTTGAGATGAGTTCCATGAGTGTGGTTTGGTAAATAAAAATCACAAAACTGTTTTGGGATGGGGGAGGGAGAGAGAGAGAGATACACTGATTGTCTCTTTGCTCCTCATTAGAGAGACAGATGACGTGACAGCGTCGATCAAGTGCTTTGATGTCGTGCCAACAGATTAATCCTAACAGCCATTCTCTTCTCTAAAAAGAGAGTGAGAGAGGGAAAAATATATATTTTTTTAAAGGAGGGAAGCCATCCCAAAATGTATCACACCACAAAACGTTGGCTACAAAAACCTTCTCCGAGAGAGTCAGAGAGAATAATCACACACAGACAAAGCCACACAAGCTGAAACACACATAAACATGTCACACACACACACACACACACGGCCCCATCTAATCATTCTAAACACAGCCGTACAATAGTTTTTCATCTAATCTGATTGCTGTTTAATGCATTTGTATAAAACTAATTTATTTAGAGGGTTAGGGCTAACTCCCCCCTCTCTGTATGTATGTGTGTGTGTGTGTGTGTGTGTGTGTGTGTGTGTGTGTGTTTTGGTCTGTGTACGTGTATGTGTTTGGTGTGTGTGTGTGTGTGAGAGTGTGCGTGTGTGCTGTGCGTGTGTGTGGGTGTGTTTCTCTTGTAGGTTAAAAATCAGCGAGCCCAAAGAGCAATCTGGAAGGGCAGATTGTGGAGCCCGCCTGCTTTGGGAGAGGGTTGCCTGGCCAAAAACCTCTCGGCCACCACTGTGCCAGATCAGCCTTCAAGTCTGGTCAAAATCACTGAGTGATTCGCTGGCTTGGCTGGCATTCTAACCTTGCTAGCGCTTTCTGAATGACTTACTGGCTGATATGCTAACGCTGCTAGCTCGCTCCCTTTGATTGCATAGGGACAGTTTTTTTTGTGTCTTTGCTGGCCAAGCTAAACTTCTACACATGCCAGTGATTATAATTATGAATATTATTGCCACTGGCTCTGTCTCAAACGAGGCCGGATTAAAAAGCTCCAGATCAGAGTTGTTTTTTAAAATGTATCACTGTGTGGGACATGTGTGTGTGCGTGTGCGTGTGTGATGGATATTATCATTTCCATCCAGCTGTGCTGTTTGTGTCTGTGTTTTTGGAGTTGTGTGAATTTTATCTGACCTTTATTTCAACAGTCCCACTGAGACCAAGGTCTCTTTTACAAGGGAGCCCTGATGATGAGGCTTGTTGTTTGTGATGTGGATTGGAGATGATCTATTTTGGTAAATGGAAGATGCTTTGGAGATGAGGAGGACTGCGTGTGTGTGTGTGTGTGTGTTTGTGTGTTTGGTTTTGGGACCAGAAGTCATCACAAGGATAGTAAAACAAGGAAAGTTCAGAAAATGTAGGGTTAGGCTTCAGGTTAGGGATAGGTTAAGGGTTAGCGTTAGGTTTAGGGTTAGGGGTTCGGGAAAATAGGATTTTGAATGGGAATCAGTTATTTGGCACCCACAAAGACAGTAAAAGATCTATTTTGGTAATTGGAAGATGCTTTGGAGATGAGAAGGACTGCGTGTGTGTGTGTGTTTGTATGTGGTGGTTACCATGACAAACTAGTAATGAGATGTCCCTCAGTTCCCAGGAAGTGAGTAATTAGAGGTGGAAATATATAAATGGGGAAAAGACACTGGAGTGCTTCTTGTATAAGCTCGCATTGACATTGTGACAGAATCATACCATTTATATCCATTACGGGGAAAAAAGGAGACAAATATTAATCGATAAAGTGGAAATGCAGTTTATGCAAATGCATGACCACAACGTCTCATTGTTCCATACCCAATAGTTTCCCACTATGTAACTTCAACCACAGACCAATCAAACATATTGCTGCCTTATTGCTTATCCATTCTAATATGTTGCCTTTGAATACAAATATATTTCTACAGCCATGACAAAGCAGGCAGACAGTGTGGCCTGACATGCTCTTCACATACCATTCCAATGATTGGCTCATAATTGTCACCTTTGCAGATCTTCACACCAAATCCCATTCCCCAGCGCTCCTAGTAATGAATCAGTCAATCACTCTCCTCCCTCTACCTTCCCTCTGCTCTCCTCTCCTCTTTCAACTTTGTCATCCCTCTCTCCATCACATCGGAGGTGAGACAGACAGGCGAAGGCGGGTAATCTCACAGAAGGTGACAGCATGTCAGCGTGTCAGCGCAAAGCCATTTAAACACAACACTTTTTTGTTAATGGTGGTGGCGAAGTGGGCGGAGGAAGAGGACGGAGGGGGGGGAGGGAGCAGTTGAGGATGGAGGGATGAGGGGGAGGAATGGAGGGGATGGGTAGACAGGCCATGGCACAGTGGAAGGGAGGGAGGGAGGGAGGGAGGTGTCGGGGAGCAAGTAGACAAGCTTCTTTTCTTTGAATGAAAAATCATTCCATACATTTATAGGAACCCCCGCTGCTGAAGGAGACACAAGAAAGCCTGATTGAAGTACTCTAAAACCCACCTAAACAAGCCTACATCTGGGGGAAATGTTCTGTGGACTAATTAAGCAAAATTAGAGCTCTTTGGCAATACAAGTTTGCACTGTGTTTACTGACGACCAAATGAAGCATTCAATGAAAATAACACCCTCGCTGCAATCAAAGATGGGGAGGTTTGATCATGTTGTGGGGTTGCTTTGCTGCCACTGGTACTGTGGGCCATGTAATTATGCAAGACATCATGAAATCAGCAGTTTTGGAGTCCAATGTTTTCACCCAGTTTCCAAAAAATGGGTCTCCATTGAAGGTTGTTCTTCCTGAAGGACAACAACCCCAAACACACAAAAAAGTGCCCAGGGAAAGTTAAGAAGAGATGCTGGACTGTTCTGGACTGGCCAGCGAAGAGTCCAGATCTGAATCACATACAAAACCTGTGGTGAGAGTTGAAAACAGCAGTTGGTGGGAAGCACCCCTCAAACATTGACGAATTAGGGAAGTTTGCTGGTGAAAAGTAAGCCAAACGTTCAGTAGAAAGGTGCAACAAGCTCATTGATGGATACACTAAGTGTTTGTCTGCACTTGTCTTGGCCGAAGGCTGTGCAACCATCTACTAGCTCCAGAATGGCAATACTTTTGTTCATGCCATTTGTCTAAAATACTAACATACGTTATACTACATACTTAATGAATTTGGGGTGGCAGGTAGCCTAGTGGTTAGAGCATCGGGCCAGTAACTGAAAGGTTTGGCTAGATCGAATCCCCGAGCTAACGAAATAAAAATCTGTTCTTCTGCTCCTGAACAAAGAAGTTAACATACTTTTTCTAGGCTGTCATTGTAAATAATAATTTGTTCTTAACGGACTTGCCTAGTTAAATAAAGGAAAAATATACGATAAGTTTAGTATACTGTAAACTAATAGTATCCTTTCGGTTGAGCATACTAGCGCTTTGCCTAGCTAGACTGTTTGGGTGTGTTTGTAAATTCAATCTGGAGTGCCAGAGTATGTGTTGGGCGTTCGTAAATCCAGGGCATTGTCAGATCGTAAATTCAGAGCGTTTCGCTCTCGGTGCGTTCAGAGCGCACTGACGTTCTGGCCGAGGAGTAGGTTTGATCAGAGTTCTGACTTCACAACAACTGTCAAGCCCACAAGCTAACTGACTTGCTTGCTACTTCCAGACACAGATTAGAGAACACCTCACTCTGACCATTTTACTTGCCCTAAGCAGAACTGGTTAGGCAATTTCATGTTGGTGACTGATGATGACTGCTTTTTGCCATTGGCCACATTCAATGTTGAGCATTCAAAAATGTATCAGTTATTCTGCGCTCTGGTACACTCAGATGAGAGTGCTCTGAAATCGGAGTGGATTGCCAGAGTGAATTTACGAACGCACCCGAATAACTACACCACTTAGCTAAACTATGAATGACGTGAATAATAAAGTCAATAAATGTTGGGTAGTTAGTTAGATAGCATAAAGTAAATATACAGGCAAGTTTGTTGTATTAGTAGCCGACTGACGTTACAGCAGGTAGCTAACATACTCGGTGCATAATTGCTGTAATGATATGCTATGTAGTTCGTAAGGATTGCCAAGCTAACAATTTGTCAGCCAACATAACATGTAACGTAACTTATTTGAAAAGGCATTACTTTTCACATTGCTGAACATTTTCTTAACACTTGTCATAATTAGTTAAAATGACAAATTTCTATCCACTCTCGTCGGACGTCAGCTGCATATTTTCCCCCATTTTTTTTAAATCTGAAAAGGTTGTGAAGCTACGGCCATTTTCTGAATAATTGCATTATGAGCCCTAAAAGTACGGAAATAGTGTACATTGTCCGACGAGAAGGAAATCCTGCTTTAACTGGAACAGGCCCAAATCCACGCCTTTTGCGTGAAGTTAAGATGCCGGAAAAGGGGGAGCAGAATGCAGATCCTTCTGAGAAGCCGGAGGCGAGTGAGGAAACTCCCAATGCCATTCATTCTCCTTGCTAATGTGCAATCATTAGAAAATAAAATTGATGACCTATTATTAAGATTATCCTACCAACGGGACATTAAAAACTGTAACATCTTACGTTTCCCCGAGACGTGGCTGAATTAAGAAATGGACAATATAGAGCTGGCGGGATTTTCCATGCACCGGCAGAACAGATACGCAACCTCTGGTAAGACGAGGGGTGGGGGTGTGTGTCTTTTTGTCAAAAAACTGGTGCGCAATGTCTAATATTAAAGAGGTCTCGAGTACCTTATGATAAGTTGTCGACCACACTATCTACCAAGAGAGTTCTCATCTGTATTATTCTTAGCCGTCTATTTACTACCACAAAGCGAAGCTGGCACTAAGACCACTCTCAACCAACTCTTTAAGGCCATAAGCAGAAATAAGAAGAAAATGCTCACTCAGAAGCGGCGCTCCAAGTGGCCGGGGACATTATTGCAGGCAAACTTAAATAATTTTTACCAAATTTGGTCACATGCATGTCACATGTGCAACGAGAAAAAAAAAATCCTAGACCACCTTTACTCCACACAAAGAGATGCATACAAAGCTCTCCCCTGCCCTCCATTTGGCAAATCTGACCACAATTATATCCTCCTGATTCCTGCTTACAAGCTAAAACTAAAGCAGGAAGTACCAGTGATTCGCTCAATACGGAAGTGGTCAGATGACGCGGATACTGCACTACAAGACTGTTTTGCTAGCACAGACTGGAATATGTTCCGGGATTCATCCAATGGCATTCAGGACTACACTACCTCAGTCATCGGCTTCATCAATAAGTGCATCGATGATGTCGTCCCCACAGTGACTGTACGTACATATACCAACCAGAAGCAATGGATTAAAGGCAACATCCTCATCGAGCTAAAGGCTAGAGCTGCCGCTTTCAAGGACGCTTATAAGAAATCCCGCTATGCCCTCAAACGAAGAATCAAACAAGCAAAGCGTCAATACAGGATTAAGACTGAATCCTACTACACCGGCTCTGACACTTGTCGGATGTGGCAGGGCTTGAAAACTATTACGGACTACAAAGGGAAATCCAGACTCGAGCTGTTCAGTGACGCGAGCCTACCAGATGAGCTAAATGCCTTTTATGTTGGCTTCGAGTGTAATGGATCTCGTCCTCCTCTTCATCTGAGGAGGAGTAAGGATCGGGAGAAAGAGAGGAGGAAAATCATAGAAAAACGAACATAGACAATCCACCCAACTCACGCCCTGACCATACTAAAACAAAAGGCAAAACAAAGGAACTAAGGTCAGAACGTGACATCGAGGCAAGCAACACTGAAGCATGCACGAGAGCACCAGCTGTTCTGGATGACTGGGTGATAACGCTCTCGGTAGCCGATGTGAACGAAACCTTTAAACAGGTCAACATTCACAAAGCCGCTGGACCAGACGGATTACCAGGACGTGTACTCAAAGCCTGCGCGGACTATCTATCAAGTGTCTTCACTGACATTTTCAACATTTCCCTGACCGAGTCTGCAAAACCTACATGTTTCAAGCAGACCGCGATAGTCCCTGTGCCCAAGGAAGCGAAGGTAACCTGCCTAAATGATTACTTCCCAGTGGCACTCACGTAGGTAGCCATGAAGTGTTTTGAAAGGCTGGTCATGGTTCACATCAACAGAATTCTCCCAGACACACTAGACCCACTCCAATTCGCATACCGCCCCAACAGATCCACAGATGACATAATCTCAATCGCACTCACACTGCCCTTTCTCACCTGGACAAAAGGAACACCTATGTGAGAATGCAGTTCATCGACTACAGCTCAGATTTCAACACCATAGTGCCCACAAAGCTCATCACTAAGCTAACGACTCTAGGACTAAAAATCTCCCTCTGCAACTGGATCCTGGACTTCCTGGCGGGCCGCCCCAAGGTGATACTAGTAGACAACAATATGTCTGCCAAGCTGATCCTTTACACTGGGGCCCCTCAAGGGTGTGTACTCAGTCCCCTCCTGTATTCCCTGTTCACCCACGACGTGACCAAACACCACTCCAACACCATCATTAAGTTTGCTGACGACACAACAGTGATGATCACCAACAACGATGAGATGGCCTATAGGGGAGAGGTCAGAGAACTGGCAGTTCTCAAAAGAGCTGATTGTGGACTACAGGAAAAGATGGGCCGGGCCGAACAGGCTCCCATTAACATCGACGGGGCTATAGTGGAGAGGGTCGATAGTTTCAGGTTCCTTGGTATCCACATCACCAACGAACCATAATAGTCCAAACATACCAAGACAGTCGTGAAAAGGGCACGAAAAAACATTTCCCCCTCAGGAGATTGAAAAGATTTGGCATGGGCCACCAGATCCTCAAAAGGTTCTACAGCTGCACCTTCGAGAGCATCCTGACCGGTTGCATCACCGCCTTGTATGGCAACTGCTCGGCATCTGACCGTAAGGCGCTACAGAGGGTAGTGTGAACGGCCCAGTACATCACTGGGGCCAAGCTCCTGCCATCCAGGACCTATATAATAGGCGGTGTCAGAGGAAGGCCTATAAAATTGTCAAAGACTCCAGCCACACTAGTTATATACGGTTTTCTCTGCTACCGCACGGCAAGCGGTGACGGAGCACCAAGTCTAGGACCAAAATGCTCCTCAACAGCTTCTACCCCCAAGACATTAGACTACAGAACAATTCATAAAAATCGTCACCGGACAATTTACATATATTTATCCGGCACTGTACCAGCATGCCATAGCTAAAAATAAATAATAAATACATAATTTGGGTGTTTTAATTATGTCTTGCCCTAGGTATTATACAGACTGTGTCCCAAATAGCACCCTATTTCCTATGTAGCACACTACTTTTGAAGAGGGTCCAAAACACTCAGGTAAAGTAATGCCCTACATAGGGAATAGCGTGCTATTTGGGTCAGACAGTCTGGAGTGGAAATAGAAAAAGGTAACTACATCGGACATGTGTAGCCGTCTTTCTCCACTATTCTAAATACCAAGTACTTCCAAACTACACCTTCCAAAATCAATTGACGAACTTGGTGGTGTGCTTCTTTGTGAGACTCTATATCAATAGGACGGTGCTGATTTCCAACTACATCCTAAGAACAGATCAGAGTGTTCTAAAACAACTGACAAACGCTTTATAAAAACAGTCATTTATCCAAAATACTGCTCTCAAGTGCATCTTTCACCAATTGAATTGACAAACCAGGTGATGTGTTTCTTTGATTAACTCTTACTCTCAATAGTACCGCACTACCTTGATACACAAAGAATCAAAATTATCCAATTAAAATAAATCCAATGATTCAGAGGCATCTGAGGAAGAAGCAATGTAGATTAAGTGTGTCCCAAATGACAACTTATTTGCAATGAGTCCTGGTCAAAAGTTGCGCACTACATAGTGAATAGGGTGCCGTTTGGGACTCAAACACTTTGTACAAGACTTTCCCCTGAAGGACATGAAAGACAATGTAGCAGGGCCTCTCCAATGACATACAGACTGCCACAACTCCCAGACAAGGGCTTTCTCTCTCCCCCTTAAAAGCCGTCCAGACAAAAATACTAAATGATTTAATAAAGGAGATACGGAGGAGGACAGAGACAGTCAGAGACTGTGACACCCTCCCCTATGACTTCTCTTCCTTTCCCATTTTCCTTTAGGTCTTGGAATTAGTCTTTCATTTGTTTTATTCCCTCTCCCCCTAACTCAATTTGGGCAGATGGCAGACGGCGTAGTCCAGACGCATCAGACGCCACGCTGTTGTTTTCTACCACACCACCACCATTCCATCTCAAGGCATTGTGTACTGTGTGTGTGTGTGTGTGTGTGTGCGTGTGTCTGTGAGTGTAGGGGCTTGTTTAATCAAACACCCAGAGCCCGAGCTTTAAAAGCTGTCATTGCCACAACAACCTCTCTCTCTCTCTCTCTCTCTCTCTCAACCTCTCTCTCTCTCTCTCAACCTCTCTCTCTCTCTCTCTCTCAACCTCTCTCTCGCTCTCTCTCTCTCAACCTCTCTCTCGCTCTCTCTCTCAACCTCTCTTTCTCTCTCTCTCTCTCTCTCTCTCTCTGCGTCTTTTTGATGTCAGCTCATCTGTCCGCGTGTGTGTCTGTCTGTGTTTGTTGTGCGTTGTGTGCGTGAGCCTCCAGGATTGTGTCTCCACTCAGCTAGAGCCGGTCGGTGCAAAGCGCAGTGACTCTTCCGCCTCCGGCGTTCTTATTTATCTTATTTGTTTATTTATTTATATTTATTTCTTCCTGTCGCTGGCAGGGGTCGGTGTCGGTAATTACTGGACTGGAACGAAGGTAGGAGAAGCCAATTTGAGTTAGAGAGGTATGCGCTGAGGTGCGTCTGGTGAAAACCCCCCTAGCGGATACAGCCTCTAACCTTTTTCTACCTTTTCTATTTAGGACTGAGAGTGGATACACGCCACGGGGGGGCCAGACACAGCGGGGATTAGACATACAATTTGGGTTTGGACACACACTCAGGCACACGCAGGCACATGCACATGCAGTCACACACACGCAGCCACACGCACAGTTGTGCAGACACACACACACGCATACACTTTGCATTACTATCAGCAATTGAAGCCTAGATGTGCAATAAGGGCACTGCATCTCAGGACATTTGGTAGGGCTAGAAAACCATGAAAAACAATGTCAGACGGTTGATTGGCTAAACAACAGCTGTGAGAGCCACATAACCCAAGGCAGGTTGCGCAAGACCACACAAGTATGACACATTTCGCACCTACTGTAGCCCTGCTCATTTCATATACACTGGCTCAGACACACACTGCATATGTTCACAGTTACATCTTGAGTAGATGTTGACACAAGGTTAAAAATAGAATCATGAGCCTCCCGAGTGACGCAGCGGTCTAAGGCACTGCATCGCAGAGGTTTGATCCCAGGCTGTGCAGCAGCCGGCTGCAACCGGAAGACCCATGAGGCGGCGTACATTTGGCTCAGCGTTGTCCGGTGTAGGGGAGGGTTTGACCGTCTGGGATGTCCTTGTCCAATCGCGCTCTAGTGACTCCTGTGGAGGGCCGGGCGCATGCACACTGACTTCGGTCGGCAGTTGTATGGTGTTTCTTCCGACACCTGGGTGCGGCTGGCTTCCTGGTTAAGCGAGCAGCGTGTCAAGAAGCAGTGGGGCTTGGCAGGGTCGTGTTTCGGAGGATGCATGTCCGTACGGAGTTGCAACGATGGGACAAGACTGTAACTACCAGTTGGACATCGCAAAATTGGGGAGAAAAAGGGGTGATAAATATTTAAAATAGAATCATTATCCTCACATGGAGACAATGTTGTCATCCCAAATGGTACGCTATACCCTATATAGTGCACTACATTTGTCAAAAGTACTATGTAGGGAATAGGGTGCCATTTGGGACATATATAATCGATTTATGCTAATGTCCTTTTTTTTTTTTACATTAACAATATAAGGCCATGTAAATTAAATCAGGTTTTCATGTCAGTGGAAGCTAATAAGCCACAGCAAGTGTATACTATAAAGCAGCTGCATTATATGAAATAGCATCTCCTCATGGCCTATCATGACTATTTATCAACAAATGTGGATGCATCACCATGGCTATCCACGTTAGCATTTAGCATTGGTATGTTTGTTGAGTGGGAACCATACTGAGTCTGAAATGGGGTTATCACGCCCCCAGGGCATCACAGCCTGGCTAGCCAAAGTGTGGCGCTAATACTGGCTGTAACAAGTTGCTAAAATAAGAGGAGCTATTGTAGGTGGGCTAATGTAGCATGGTGCTAATAGCAGCTTTAGCATTGTGGGCTAGCATTGAGGAAGCCATGTCACAAACTGCTGATCCCTTAAGACAGAAATCACACCCCACTTCTCAATTTAAAGAGAGCGAGAGGGCGAGAGAGAGAGAGAGAGAGAGAGAGAGAGAGAGAGAACACCACTTCAAGAGCCTGAGAGTGCCAGTGTTAACTCTCGCTAACCCTTGCTGACCTTTTTGACAGAAAATGGATCCCACCACAGTACCAATTAAATTAAGATCAATCATTTCCACTTCCCTTTATCCTTTCCCCCTCACTCTCCCCAGATTCTTCTCTTACTGTTGTGTACTGTCTCTGTTAAAATGATGACGCTAGGACCCTCTTCACCCTGAGATTCTCACTCATCAGCCACAGTGACAAGGAGAGAGTGAGTGTTAGGGCAGCTGTGTATGTGTGTGCTGAGTGTGAGGGCAGGTGTTGGGTGGGCTTTTCGATATGTGAGACCGACCGGCGCACGGCGGTGCCGACTCTCCAGTGCCTGGCACAAGGCCTTGTTGCTATGACGAGGGCTGTGTGTCCGTGCATTTCTCCGTGTGTGTGTGTGTGTGTGTGTGTGTGTGTGTGTGTGTGTGTGAGGCTGTGTATGAGGCTGTTCCAAAATGGCAAAATGCTTGAAAGGTAGAAACACTTCATTTGGAAGAAGCCCTAGCAGCTGTGTTGCAGAGTATCATCAGCGGTGATGAGCCGTGTGCGCCAAGGAGAGCACTTGAACGTCACTGGATACAAACGGATGCAGATTGCTACAGACGCATGGTGGTAAGCAATATACAGCCTCATCGGCCCCAAACACAATGCAGCACTCATGTGGCCGATTGGCCGACAACCTCAAGACTTTCACTCCTGATTGGCTTGATTGAGCCACCCCACCCGGTGGTGGAAAACGTACCCAGTTGTCATACTTGAGTAAAAGTAAAGATACCTTAATAGAACATGACTCAAGTAAAAGTCACCCAGTGAAATACTACTTGAGTATCAAATGTAAATGTAATTGCTAAAATATGATTAAGTATCAAAAGTAAAATAATAAATCATTTCAAATTCCTTATATTAAGCAAACCAGACGGCAGCTTGTTTATTTACGGATAGCCAGGGGCACACTCCAACATCATTTACAAATTAAGCATGTGTGTTTAGTGAGTCCGCCAGATAAGAGGCAGTAGGGATGACCAGGGATGTTCTCTTGAGAAGTGTGTGAATTGTCCTGCTCAGCATTCCAAATGTAACAAGTACTTTTGGGTGTCAGGGAAAACGTATGGAGTAAAAAGTATATTATTTTCTTGAGGAATATAATGGAGTAAATAGTAAAGTAAAGTACAGATACCCCAAAAATGACTTAAATGAAATAATTGCTGAAATTAGACCATGCCCTGGGCTTATTTTCATGCAAATGATATATCAGGTTTCAGGCAAAGGAAAGGCAGAGGCAGTGGTGAAAAATAATTATAAAAAATACTTTAAAGTACTACTCGTGGGTGTGTGTGTTACTGTGTGTGTGCCTGTATGTGCATATGTGTGCTTGTACAATCTCGGTGTATCAAATATCCTGAAGTACATAGTGAATCGGCGATTGTAATGATTATAACGTCATTACCAACGATCGTGTGACTGTAAAGTCGCTAGACACTCATCATCTACAGTCTATGAGCCTATTTGCCTCTTCAGAGAGCCAGAGCAGCCAAAAGGTGATGGACCTGCATTAATAAAGCATCACAGAGTACCAGTGCTGATCTAGGATCAGATTCCCCCTGTCCATCTGATCTTATTATCCACTCCTACTGTGAGACACTTTATGAATATGGGCCCTGAAATCCCAGCGGGCAAAGACATTGTATGACAAATAAAGGTGTAATTATTCTGGTCGAGAGATCACATCCTGGTCTCTTGACCACGAGGCTAATGCATCTGCCTTTTAGAAGCAGGCGTTCTCCTCTTCACCACTGACTGTCATTTTGTAAACAATCTTAGCTGCTGGTGCCTTTTAGAAGGAAAATGGCCAGGCAGCCAGCCTGTTGCCTGGGTTACGGAGCCCCCCCCCCCCATCTCTCTCTCTCTCAGGTCCCTCTCTCTTTATATCACTCTCTCTTTCTATCACTCTCTCTCGCTCTTTGGTCTATCTCTCTCTATCACTCTCTCTTTCTATCACTCTTTCTCTCTCTCAGGTCTCGCTCCCTCTTTGGTCTCTACTCCCTCCCTCTAGTCAGTGTTCAGCCGTGTTGGGCTTATTAAGGATGCCAGCGATGTCCGCCAGCGATGTCCGCCAGCTCCTCTCCTCCTGGCCAGGTGATTGCAGAGGGCAGACCTGCACTCCCTCCCCCGAGACAGGGCCATCAGGCAGGGCTGGAGCGGAGTCAGCCTGGAGGAAACCAGCCCCTTCGATTCCTAACGAGAGGCTGCCCTTCTCTCCCTCTCTCCATATTTATCTCACTGTGACTCGCTCTCTCCCCTTATTGAATCTCACTCTCCACGTTGTCTATCTCTTTCTAGCTTACCATTTCTCTCACTCGTTCACCCATCTTCATTTTTCTCTAACTCTCCCTCCACCCCAATTTCTCCCCATCCCTACCCCCATGACCCCCACTTTCTCTCTCCCTCTATCACGCTCTCTCTCCCTATCTTCAAATCAAATCCAACTGTATTTACCACATGCGCCGAATGCAACAGGTGTAGACTTTACCGTGAAATGTTTACTTACAAGCCCTTAACCAACAGTGCACTTCAAGAAGAAGAAAATATTTACCAAGTAGACTAAAATAAAAATGTATAATAAAAATTAACACAATAACGAGGCTATATACAGGGGGCACCGGTACCGAGTCAGTGTGCAGGGGTACAGGCTAGTTGAGGTAATCTGTACATGTAGGTGGGGTCGAAGTGACTATGCATAGGTAACAAACAAACAGCGAGTAGCAGCAGTATACATAAATTGTAAATTAATTGTCCCATGGCGATTTTTATGAATTGTTCAGCAATCCAATGGTAGCAGAGAAAACCGTATATAACTTGGGTGACTGGAGTCTCTGACAATTTTATGGGCTTTCCTCTGACACCGCCTATTATATAGGTCCTGGATGGCAGGAAGCTTGGCCCCAGTGATGTACTGGGCCGTTCGCACTACCCTCTGTAGCGCCTTATGGTCAGATGCCGAGCAGTTGCCATACCAGGCGGTGATGCAACCGGTCAGGATGCTCTCGATGGTGCAACTGTAGAACCTTTTGAGGATCTGGGGTCCCATGCCAAATCTTTTCAGTCTCCTAAGGGGGGAAATGTTTTTTCGTGCCCTCTTCACGACTGTCTTGGTATGTTTGGACCATGATAGTTCGTTGGTGATGTGGACACCGAGGATCTTGAAACTCTCAACCCGCTCCACTACAGCCCCATCGATGTTATTGGGAGCCTGTTCGGCCCACCTTTTCCTGTCGTCCACGATCAGCTCTTTTGTCTTGCTCACATTGAGGGAGAGGATGTTATCCTTGCACCACACTGCCTGCCAGTTCCTTGACCTCCTCCCTATAGGCCGTCTCATCGTTGTCAGTGATCAGGCCTACCACTGTCGTCATCTTTCTTCCCCCTAGCCGCTTCTCCCACTCCCTCTCTCCCCTCCCTCGCTCTGCTGTAGCTCTGAGCATTCCGCTGTGCTCCTCTAATTCATCACTAACACGCTAAAGCACTGCGGTGACACGGACATTCAGGGAGTCCGGGGGACGCCGCGCACAGAGGCCACCTCCCAAATGGCGCCCTATTCCCTATATAGTGCAATACTTTTGACAAGATGAGCTAACCCTATGGGCCCTGGTCAAAAGTAGTGCCCTATATAGGGACGCAGCCGGAGCCTCGCCAGTCCGTGAAGGGCAAAATGAGGACATCCATTTCGAGAGAGGAATCAAACAAGTTAACTCTCCTCCCTCATCCTCCTCTTCTCCCTCATCCTCCTCTTCTCCCACTCCCCATCCACTCGTCCAGTAAATTATTCCGTTTATATCTATCCTCTGGATGTGAGTGGTGGTGGACTATCAGACTTACGTCAGCCTCTGGGAGATCTGGGTGGTCGTCCAGCAGACTGTAGAACACTGGGGTTGTACGTAGTAGCAAGTACTAGAGTACAGTGAGGGGAAGATTCAACCAATAAGTTATATTGGGCATGGTTCAAATTATTAAGGAAAAATAATGATTGTCATACAAACTCACACATTGTTCGATTTAAGATGTACACACACACACACACACACACACACATGAACACGCACACCTCAACGTGTACACTATGCATTTATTTTAGTAGAGCATGAAATGTGAGAGCTGAGATGATCTGCATGCACCTCAATGGTCTGAGCCTGAAACCTCCGCTTTATTATGGTCATGCCTGCCTGCCTGCCTGCCTGCCTGCCTGCCTGCCTGCCTGCCTGCCTGCCTGCCTGCCTGCCTGCCTGCCTACCCATGGCAGAGGCCCAAACTCTGTCCAGCACAGATAGTTCTCTCTCTCTCTTCTTCCCCCAATAGAGGACAGTAAGGCAGACATGGCCCTCCATCACCTTGACTTAGGTGGGATGGCTGGATCTATGTGCTGTTATAGGCCCGGCTGGAGATAGCAGGATGGAGGGAGGAGATGAGGAGAGGAGAGGAGAGGGGGAGGACGGAGGGCTGGAGAGACAGATCTCCCTTTAGATCAATCACCACTCAATTCTCCGCCCTTGAACCTCTCTCCAGCACTAATGAAAGAGAGAGAGAGAGAGAGAGAGAGAGAGAGAGAGGGCAAGTGGGAGAGAGAAAGAGAGAGAAAAAAAGAGAGAAAGCAAGAGAAAGAGAGAGAGCGATAGGGGTGGCAGATGCTATGTTGTGCAGGAAACACGAGGCAGAGAAAAAGAGAGAGAAAGAGAGACAGAGAGAGAGACATGAAAGAGACAGGAGGGAGCCTAGCAGAATGCAACAAACAGCTCGTTTTGTTTTTTAGGACCAAGCTGCCTCGGTATGTTAATGTGCGGGTGTGTGTGCGGGATTCTGTGTCAGTGTGCGCGTGTGCAAGTGCAAACACCCGTCGACCTGTCAGGGCGCAGCATCGGCCGGCGTGAGCGATGGCGGGTGTGTCGATACGCTTCATTCTTGACGCCCACCACTTAAGAACCCGGGTGCCATAAAACACGGCTGTCGGCCTCAAAGCGCCAATCCATTCTCACCTCCCCTTACCCCCTGTCTCCCCCACTGATCCTCTGCCGACGCCCTGGTGTGTGAGTGACAGGCTAGAAAATGTACAGGATAACCCCGCCACTATATAAACAAGGGATGGCGTGATGATTTACATAAAAGAAGGTAAAAACGTTTGCATTGGCTCAGAGAGTCACGTTGAGACGGTAATATTATAGATGT